>NC_079166.1:63590565-63728065 GCF_947568905.1 Ostrea edulis | reverse complement strand
GAAACGGCCGCCTGAGCGCTAAGCATAGGTCTAAATTTGTGGTATTTCTCCTACAAGTTGGTGACTCACAAGATATCTAGTTTCTCTTTGATATCTATAAACTATAACTCACGGGATATCTAGTTTCTCTTTGATCTCTATAAACTATTACTTGTGGGATATCTAGTTTCTCTTTGATCTCTATACACTAGCTATTACTTGTGGGATATCTAGTTTCTCTTTGATCTCTATAAATTATTACTCGTGGGATATCTAGTTTCTCTTTGATCTCTATAAATTATTACTCGTGGGATATCTAGTTTCTCTTTGATCTCTATAAATTATTACTCGAGGGATATCTAGTTTCTCTTTGATCTCTATAAACTATTACTCACGGGATATCTAGTTTCTCTTTGATCTCTACTTCCCCCCTGTCCAAAGCTTCTTCAATGCGATACATCATTTCATCTCTTTCATTTGTGACTGTGGAAAGAAAATGAAAGAATTATAAAAGAAATGTTAGTAAAACTACGAATCCCTCTCCCTATTTCATAATTCGAGTATAGAAAATATCATGACCTTTGACCTGAGAATTAGTCAGAGTGGACTACTAATCGGAAGCCAACTTTTGAAGTTAATGAATTTGAGATGACCTTCAGATATGAACATCAACTGGTGGTGGGGGTATAATTTGTTAGTCAGGACCAATATGCCTTTGACGTTTGATGACCATATGGCTCCGTGATCATAAACTGAGAATAGACTTAAGTCAAAACTTTAATAGCTGCAGGTCTGTAGCTCTCTAGGAAACTCCCAATATTTTCCAAAAATAAGGATATGTACTATAATTAGACACCCTAACTTTGCTAAAATCACATACATATTTTGTCATTTTTAATCCAATTAAAAATATTACCTGCGAAATGAATTTCTTTGACTTACGAATATCAATATTTCATGAATAATATCGATTTCAAAATTTGACTGAAGTACAGTGTATATTTCTCGGTTTATGGTGATGGAGTCTAGTGAAGAATTGTCTAAGTAATGGCTGGACAACATCTGATGTCTTCACTGACTGTCATCTATCAATGGGCCATTGAGGCACACATTTGTTACATACACTTCCCGATCACTGATATATCACAAGTGTAGTTCGGATTTTGAAATGCACAATACTTGTGTACTTGTGTAATACACTGTTACAGGTTTAAGAATGAGAAATGCAATATCTGTTCTATTTAAAATTGCACATATTTTTAAATATGTTTCGACAATGAAATAAGTAAAAAGAAAATGAGTAATAATAATATTTGATATATACATACGACCTGATGATATAAAAGTTTTCATAAGAAGGAACACTTACATTTCCCTTTGTCTGAAAAATAAATACATGCATAAATTAAGATAAATTCATCTGAACATGCTTTCTTTTATAAAATTCTACTTTGTAAAGTAAATAGATTATTTAATCTTTTTTTTAATGATCAAAAACAATTTGACATATAAAACGAATAATTTTTTTATGAAAGGTTGGATTTTTCTCATGTGTAGGAACCTCCTGATAATTAGTCATGCAAGAGGCACACAATCGCCCAAATGTCATCATACCATCATGCAACAACTTTTTCAATGTTACCCAATATCAAATGTACTAGCTAGCTCTGACTTGCTCAAATCTTTTTGCTAAATACTAAAACTTTCAATACAATCATTAGTATGCATAAAAGCTTACTGGACATTCAAGATCTGTGATTTGATTAATTTTCAGCACCTTAGGACCCCAATATTTTATTGTATAAAACACTGCATTAATTTTAAGGACAGGAACAATGAAATTCAGAAGTTTTTCTTCCCTTCCTATATTACATATCGTGTTTGGTGAAAGTTTGACAGAAATAAGTATCAGGGCAGTTCGACATGTTGAACTCTTCGTGCATGAGAAATGATGGGGATGGAAACAGACCTCACAGGTCGGAATTCTCACCTGTTAGCATATCATCTCTGGGACCTCTTCTCCTTGAAAAAAAAAATGATAAAAATTTCTACAATTAAGGTATTCAATGTATTAACAATTTTTGAATGATTTAAATCAAAATAAATGTTTATTGTTAAATAATGATGTTAGCGAAGTAGATCAAATTTACACTACTGGTAAATGATTATGAGCTTTTTTGAAGAGTTATCCACCCTTGGTATAAAATAAGAAAGATGTGATATTTTAAAAATCCAAAAACAAACATACAAATGGTCAAAGTCAGGCTATAACCACACACATGGAAATAGCTCTGTATTAATACATCTTTTGGAACTGTTAGGAATAAGTACTTGTTCACTGTAAAATGCATTGTCAACATACAAACATACTGAAGTGCTCCCAACATAAAACCCAGTATACCCCCCCCCCCCCCCCTTTGAAATTGCTAACCCATAGGCTTGTATACATGTGAAGTTTATTACCTTATAACTATGAAGTTTAAAGATTTGAAATTGAGAAATACCTTTCTGGTGTAGATGACGAGGATACGTGTTCATTTAACTGAAAGAAAAGAAATCAACATAACACCAGAACACTATAAGACTGGGCTTTAAAGCTCCACGAATTGTCATTACAATCTTGACATGTTGTGTTAGATACAGAATTTTAATGTTCTGCAAGTCTATAATATGATATTTAACTGTTCAGTAAGTTTTTCATTGTTCAGTAAATCTTTTAAATTTTTTATGTTCTTTCGTTGTTCAGTAAATCTTTAAACGTTCTTTCATTGTTCAGTAAATCTTTAAATGTTCTTTTATTGTTCAGTAAATATTTACATTTTCTTTACATGTTCAGTTAATTTGTAAATGTTCAGTAAGTCTTTAACTGTTCAGTAAGTCTTTAACTGTTCAATAAGTCTTTACATGTTCAATTAATTTCTAAATGTTCAGGAAGTCTTTAATTGTTTAGTAAGTTTGTAAATGTTCAGGAAGTCTTTAATTGTTCAGCTAGTTTGTAAATGTTCAGGCAGTCTTTATTTGTTTTAATGTTAGTGGGATCTGTTTAAGTTTTTGCACTGCCATGATATGCTTGCTTTATTTTCAGATACTTTTATCTTTTAAGAAGTCTAGTTGAAGGAATATTTACATTAAAAACCACACTAGTCTACATTCTGTTATACAAGTACATGTATCATATTGAAAAATATGAAATCCATTTGAAACTCCTGAAATAACCTAAATCACATCAACTTAAAAGTTTCCTTACCAAACAATACAAATCTAATTCAAAGTATAGAAGAACAACTATCCCTAACATGAACATACACTACAAAATACAAGACAAAACGGCAAACACAGACATCCATATAAATTGCTTGGAGGACTTCTTTTCACAAACTGATGAACAAATCCATTTGAAGATTAAATGTTAGCAGCAGGTCAAAAATTAATCCTCCAGCCAATGCTTCTGTCTGACACTGAACTGTAAACACACACATAATCGTGATTATCATATCACGACATACCCTCGCTATTGCGGCGTTGACATCTTCCTGATTTCTGCCGTATATGTCCACTTCAGATCCATCAAAGACGAATGTATTACATAAGTAACACTTTGTCTAAAAATAAAACAATGTTCAGCTTCAGTAAATCTATATTTCACTATCAGTAAATTTAAATTTCACTATCAGTAACTCTCTTCATTTCATTATCAGTAACTCTCTACATTTCATTATCAGTAACTCTCTAGATTTTATCATCAGTAACTCTCTACATTTCATTATCAGTAACTCTCTACATTTCATCATCAGTAACTCTCTACATTTCACTATCAGTAACTCTCTACATTTCACTCTCAGTAACTCTCTACATTTCACTCTCAGTAACTCTCTACATTTCACTATCAGTAACTCTCTACATTTCACTATCAGTAACTCTCTACATTTTATCATCAGTAACTCTCTAGATTTTATCATCAGTAACTCTCTACATTTCACTATCAGTAACTCTCTACATTTCATTATCAGTAACTTTCTACATTTCACTATCAGTAACTCTCTACATTTTATCATCAGTAACTCTCTAGATTTTATCATCAGTAACTCTCTACATTTCACTATCAGTAACTCTCTACATTTCATTATCAGTAACTCTCTACATTTCACTCTCAGTAACTCTCTACATTTCACTCTCAGTAACTCTCTAGATTTTACTATCAGTAACTTTCTACATTTCACTATCAGTAACTCTCTACATTTCACTATCAGTAACTCTCTAGATTTTACTATCAGTAACTCTCTACATTTCAATATCAGTAACTCTCTACATTTCACTATCAGTAACTCTCTTCATTTCACTATCAGTAACTCTCTACATTTCATTATCAGTAACTCTCTACATTTTACTATCAGTAACTCTCTACATTTCATTATCAGTAACTCTACATTTCACTATCAGTAACTCTCTACATTTCACTCTCAGTAACTCTCTACATTTTACTATCAGTAACTCTCTACATTTCATTATCAGTAACTCTCTACATTTTACTATCAGTAACTCTCTACATTTCATTATCAGTAACTCTCTACATTTCACTCTCAGTAACTCTCTACATTTCACTATCAGTAACTCTCTACATTTCATTATCAGTAACTCTCTACATTTTACTATCAGTAACTCTCTACATTTCATTATCAGTAACTCTCTACATTTCACTCTCAGTAACTCTCTACATTTCACTATCAGTAACTCTCTACATTTCATTATCAGTAACTCTCTACATTTTACTATCAGTAACTCTCTACATTTCATTATCAGTAACTCTCTACATTTCACTCTCAGTAACTCTCTACATTTCACTATCAGTAACTCTCTACATTTCATTATCAGTAACTCTCTACATTTTACTATCAGTAACTCTCTACATTTCAATATCAGTAACTCTCTACATTTCACTATCAGTAACTCTCTTCATTTCACTATCAGTAACTCTCTACATTTCATTATCAGTAACTCTCTACATTTTACTATCAGTAACTCTCTACATTTCATTATCAGTAACTCTACATTTCACTATCAGTAACTCTCTACATTTCACTCTCAGTAACTCTCTACATTTTACTATCAGTAACTCTCTACATTTCATTATCAGTAACTCTCTACATTTTACTATCAGTAACTCTCTACATTTCATTATCAGTAACTCTCTACATTTCACTATCAGTAACTCTCTACATTTCATTATCAGTAACTCTCTACATTTTACTATCAGTAACTCTCTACATTTCACTATCAGTAACTCTCTACATTTCACTATCAGTAACTCTCTACATTTCATTATCAGTAACTTTCTACATTTCACTATCAGTAACTCTCTACATTTCACTCTCAGTAACTCTCTAGATTTTACTATCAGTAACTCTCTACATTTCACTCTCAGTAACTCTCTACATTTCACTATCAGTAACTCTCTACATTTCATTATCAGTAACTCTCTACATTTTACTATCAGTAACTCTCTACATTTCATTATCAGTAACTCTCTACATTTCACTCTCAGTAACTCTCTACATTTCACTATCAGTAACTCTCTACATTTCATTATCAGTAACTCTCTACATTTTACTATCAGTAACTCTCTACATTTCAATATCAGTAACTCTCTACATTTCACTATCAGTAACTCTCTTCATTTCACTCTCAGTAACTCTCTACATTTCATTATCAGTAACTCTCTACATTTCACTATCAGTAACTCTCTACATTTCACTCTCAGTAACTCTCTACATTTTACTATCAGTAACTCTCTACATTTCATTATCAGTAACTCTCTACATTTTACTATCAGTAACTCTCTACATTTCATTATCAGTAACTCTCTACATTTCACTATCAGTAACTCTCTACATTTCATTATCAGTAACTCTCTACATTTTACTATCAGTAACTCTCTACATTTCACTATCAGTAACTCTCTACATTTCATTATCAGTAACTTTCTACATTTCACTATCAGTAACTCTCTACATTTCACTCTCAGTAACTCTCTAGATTTTACTATCAGTAACTCTCTACATTTCACTATCAGTAACTCTCTACATTTTACTATCAGTAACTCTCTACATTTCACTATCAGTAACTCTCTACATTTCATTATCAGTAACTCTCTACATTTCACTCTCAGTAACTCTCTACATTTCACTCTCAGTAACTCTCTAGATTTTACTATCAGTAACTCTCTACATTTCACTATCAGTAACTCTCTACATTTCACTCTCAGTAACTCTCTAGATTTCACTATCAGTAACTCTCTACATTTCATTATCAGTAACTCTCTACATTTCACTCTCAGTAACTCTCTAGATTTTACTATCAGTAACTCTCTACATTTCACTATCAGTAACTCTCTACATTTCACTATCAGTAACTCTCTACATTTCATTATCAGTAACTCTACATTTTACTATCAGTAACTCTCTACATTTCATTATCAGTAACTCTCTACATTTCACTCTCAGTAACTCTCTACATTTCATTATCAGTAACTTTCTACATTTCACTATCAGTAACTCTACATTTCATTATCAGTAACTCTCTACATTTCACTATCAGTAACTCTCTACATTTCACTCTCAGTAACTCTCTACATTTCACTCTCAGTAACTCTCTACATTTTACTATCAGTAACTCTCTACATTTTACTATCAGTAACTCTCTACATTTCACTATCAGTAACTCTCTAGATTTTATCATCAGTAACTCTCTACATTTCACTATCAGTAACTCTCTAGATTTTATCATCAGTAACTCTCTACATTTCACTATCAGTAACTCTCTACATTTCACTATCAGTAACTCTCTAGATTTTACTATCAGTAACTCTCTACATTTCAATATCAGTAACTCTCTACATTTCACTATCAGTAACTCTCTTCATTTCACTATCAGTAACTCTCTACATTTCATTATCAGTAACTCTCTACATTTTACTATCAGTAACTCTCTACATTTCATTATCAGTAACTCTACATTTTACTATCAGTAACTCTCTTCATTTCACTATCAGTAACTCTCTACATTTCATTATCAGTAACTCTCTACATTTCACTATCAGTAACTCTCTACATTTCACTCTCAGTAACTCTCTACATTTCATTACCAGTAACTCTCTAGATTTTACTATCAGTAACTCTCTACATTTCATTATCAGTAACTCTCTACATTTCATTATCAGTAACTCTCTACATTTCATTATCAGTAACTCTCTACATTTCATTATCAGTAACTCTACATTTCATTATCAGTAACTCTCTACATTTCATTATCAGTAACTCTCTACATTTCATTATCAGTAACTCTCTAGATTTTATCATCAGTAACTCTCTTCATTTCACTATCAGTAACTCTCTACATTTCACTATCAGTAACTCTCTACATTTCATTATCAGTAACTCTCTACATTTCACTATCAGTAACTCTCTAGATTTCACTCTCAGTAACTCTACATTTTACTATCAGTAACTTTAGATTTTATTATTTCTCAGGCTGCAAAGAATTTGAAAATCCTGAGCTAGACATCTATCTCTAAAATGAAATCTCTTTTCACGATAGAGCTGTACAACACTCACCTCAGCACCAATATCAGACAGGAATTGAGCACCATTTGCAAACATTTGTCTAGAAACCACCACAGGCAGGGTCTTTGTTTGCTTCACCCTTTCATAGATATTATAACACACTAAATACAGGCACTTTAATTATTGGATACAATTAAGATATTTCTGCAGAGAATCATTCAACATTTACATATTATATAACACTATTATCGAGTGTCATGATTCTTTACCAAGTGAAAATCATATTTGTTTCTCATGCAAGATAGGATACTGTAAACAAACATATGTAATGCTACTTGTATATTCAATACTTACAACTCCATTTCTTTCAGTTCTTCAATCTTCAAAAAAAAATTCAAATAAGTAAACACAGCATAATATGCCCAAAATACATGTCTTAGTCTGTCGACCAATACTAACCACAAAGTCTGTAAAATTTCAACTACAGTGTCTGATAAATCTCCACCACAATGTGTGTAAAATCTCAACTACAGTGTCTGATGAATCTCCACCACAATGTGTGTAAATTCTCAGCTACAGTGTCTGATAAATCTCCACCACAATGTGTGTAAAATCTCAACTACAGTGTCTGATGAATCTCCACCACAATGTGTGTAAATTCTCAACTACAGTGTCTGATAAATCTCCACCACAATGTGTGTAAAATCTCAGCTACTGTGTCTGATAAATCTCCACCACAATGTGTGTAAAATCTCAGCTACTGTGTCTGATAAATCTCCACCACAATGTGTGTAAAATCTCAGCTACAGTATAATATAAATTCTAAACCCCACAGTGTGTGTAAAAAAAAAACCAGTGTGTGTAAAAACCCCACAGTGTGTGTAACTTCTCAACTACAGTATAATATAAATTCTAAACCCCACAGTGTGTGTAAAAACCCCACAGTGTGTGTAAAAACCCCACAGTGTATGTAACTTCTCAACTTGATGGTATATATGCAAAATCTCAACCACAGTCTGTGTGTAAATTTTCTGTACATGCATCAGATGTATGTACATGCATACCATTGTTAAGACACCACTACATGTAAGATTTTTTGGTACAAATACGCATATCTTATTTTAACTATTTAAGTTAATCAGTTTATTTCAATTTCTCCACAAAGAATGCATATATGACACGGTCCAGAAATATTTTTTTTGTGGGGGATGGGAGATCCCAGCCATTAACCTTTTCCAGGGAGGACCAATCTATACTGGGGACTAATACTTAGTATTTTACAAGTTCAGCTGCATAAATAAAAAATTGGCAAATATGCATATTTTTTTTGTGCAATCTCAGAAGTGGGGTGGGGGTGGGTGGGTGTTAAGTCTGGATCCCCAGTCCCCCTTTCTGTATCTGCAACTGCATTCCTGGATCTAATCCAGGATATTGGCTTTCAAAATGTTTGAGGTTAAGAATTGTTTATTGGCTTTTTTTATCAACATCTGAAGCAATCAAAACAGGCATTTTCAATCCCAAATGTTACTTTTGAAATGGAAACAAGGACATTTCATACTTTTGAATTATGTAATATTCATTTACATGGCATCATGATAAAACATGTGTCTTTATAATCATTTTCAATCTGAATTACAAATGTATGTACTACACGCATTTGTGGTACTTCACCAACAGCTGGTGACGTCGCAATATGGGTGAAAAATTCTCGACAGGACGTAAAACAAACGACTAACGAACCAAGCATATGTCATTATATTTTCAAAACAGCATAAAGGAATTCATTCAACACTATTTGGTAGTTAACTACAGTGAATTTCTTAAAATCAACAACAACAAAAAACCCTCAAGTGACCTGGACTCTTTAAACGTACATTCACAATTGCTGTTGATACAGACACTGTAGAAAGTGTTTAAGATACGCTGTTCTTAATCAGTTTATTCAGAGCCGTAGGTAACTAGTTTGTGAATTACAAGCCAATTACATGTAATAGCAATACAAGTAGCTAAGGTGTGTGGCGTTGGTGGCCTAGTGGTTAGGCCGTCAGACTCTCGACCGAAAGGTCGTGGGTTTAAGTCCTGGCCGCGGCAGGGCTGACGTTGTGTCCTTGGGAAAGGCACTTTACATGAATTTCCTCACTCCACCCAAGTGTAAAAGGGGTACCTGGCTATAGACAGTGAAAGATATTGTTAGAATGTTAGTGCTCTAGCGCTTGTAATGGCAGCTTGCACTGTATGCTTCCTAGGAGGCTGAGAAAGTTCTAGATTGATATAAGGTCTGCCGGGGTAATAATGTACATTGATTATTGTAAAGCGCTTTGAGCAGCATACGCTGGAAAAGGCGCTATATAAAACCAATTATCATTATTAATTATTATCACTTCTATTTATAACCCCAAGTTGACATGGGAGGTACTAAGATAGAGAAGGTGTGCATACTAAATTCCAGAAACTTGAAGTTACTTTAGAAAGCATGGAGTCCATTCAAAATTATTTCACGTACTGCACAAGCCACTGCTCAGCTAATCATTGTTGCATCTCTAATTCTGTCAATCAAAATAACATTGGGTTGTTTTTTTGAGAAATGACAATCATTTTAGATTTTGGTCTTAGAAATATGATCCTGAAGATTTTTAATATCCGGCAGGAGACATTTTTTGGAAGCCAAATTCAAAGAGCCTCCCGGATGATACCACACATATGACGATCAGGAGGAAATAGGCAAAACTGAAATGGGGGCAAAAATGAGAGTGTGTACAGTTTATCATAATATTCAATAAATCAATATGACTAAAGTAAACAATGCAGATTTATATACAGTTTGTTAAAGTACAGTTTATATATACCAGACCAAGGAGAAAAATAACAAACATTAAAGTCAACACGAACCTCTGCTAGAACTTCCTTTGTAACCTCCGGATTTTGGCATTCAATCCATAATGGTGCTGTTGTTGCTTCTTTATCACGGAGTACTTGTGTACCAGGAAAAAACAGCCTCAACTGATTACCGTACTGCAAAAACAACAAACAACAATGTTCAATTGATTCCTGTACTGCAAAACAACAAACAACAATGTTCAATTGATTCCCGTACTGCAAAACAACAAACAACAATGTTCAATTGATTCCTGTACTGCAAAACAACACACAACAATGTTCAATTGATTCCTGTACTGCAAAACAACACACAACAATGTTCAATTGATTCCTGTACTGCAAAACAACACACAACAATGTTCAATTGATTCCTGTACTGCAAAACAACACACAACAATGTTCAATTGTTTCCTGTACTGCAAAACAACAAACAACAATGTTCAATTGTTTCCTGTACTGCAAAACAACAAACAACAATGTTCAATTGATTCCCGTACTGCAAAACAACACACAACAATGTTCAATTGTTTCCTGTACTGCAAAACAACACACAACATTGGTCAATTGTTTCCTGTACTGCAAAACAACACACAACATTGGTCAATTGATTCCCGTACTGCAAAACAACAAACAACAATGTTCAATTGTTTCCTGTACTGCAAAACAACACACAACATTGGTCAATTGATTCCCGCACTGCAAAACAACGAACAAAAATGTCAAATTTATTCCGTATTGCAAAACAACAAACAACAAGAGTACCGCAAATGGTACAATATACGCCCGTCGGACAGTGAAATTCAAACTAGAAGCATATTGAGCACTCTGAATTGATACAAAACACATTCTGAATAGAAAAGCCTTAAAGTGGGTCATGGTGCACCAATCCATCTGACATGTGAACTGATTATGTATTTCTCTGAGAGAGAGGTTGTGCCAAAATGTCGGTGCAATATCTATCTATGATGATAAAAAGTTCAGGAAACTATTTGATCTACTTTTAGCCCTAAAGTAGGTCATGGTGCACAAATTAAGTTGAAATGTTTGAAATGTGAACTGATAATGTATTTCTCTGAAAGGGAGATTGTGACTAAATTTCAGAGCAATACCTGTGACCATACCAACAAAAAAAAATCTGGAAAACTGTTTGACCTACTTCTACCCCTAATGTATTGTAGGTCATAGTGCGACAATTCAGATGAAATGCTAACTGCACTTGTTTTCCTCCGAGAGCAAGCCTGTGACTGAATATCAGGGAAAGATCTGTATCCGTAATGAAAGAAAGCCCGGAAAACTGTCCGACCTATTTTTAATTCGAAAGTAGGTCAAGGATGGACCAAATCAGCTGAAATGCAAATTGAACTTGTATTTCTCTAAGAGGAAGACTATGACTAAATTTCAGTGCAATATCTGTATTTGTAATGAAAAAAAGTCCGGAAAACTGTTTGACCTACTTATAGCCCTAAAATAGGTCAAGGATGGACCAATCCAGCTGAAATGCAAACTGAACTTGTATTTCTCCAAGAGGAAGATGATGACTAAATTTCAGTGCAATATGACCTATTTTTTTCAAAAGGTAGGTCAAGGATGGACCAATCCAGCTGAAATGCAAAACGAACTTGTATTCCTCCGAGAGGAAGCCTTTGACTAAATTTCAGCACAATATCTGTATTTGTAATGGAAAAAAGTCCGGAAAACTGTTTGACCTATTTCTAGCTCAAAAGTAGGTCAAAAACAGACCAATCCAGATGAAATGCAAACCAAACTTGTATTCCTCCAAGAGGAAACCTCTGACTAAATTTCAGGGCAATATCTGTATCCGTAATGAATAAAAGTCCGGAAAACTGTTTGACCTACTTTTAGTCCTAATGTAGGTCACGGATGGATGGACCAATCCAGCTGAAATGCAAACTGAACTTGTATTCCTCTGAAAGGAAGCTTATCTGTAAATTGCAATATCTGTAACGAAAAAAAGTCCGGAAAACTGTTTGACCTACTTATAGCCCTAAAGTAGGTCAAGGATGGACCAATCCAGTTGAAATGGAAACTCACTTTTGCAATTCTTGAGGTGAATATTGTGACCAAATTTCAAAGTTGTACATGCATCCGTTATGGAAAACATGACCACGACGGATGGACGGATGACTAGACAGACAGACGCATGGACAGCACCATAACATAATACGTCCTGTCTAATGAGAAATTGATTCCCATACTGCAAAACAACGAACAAAAATGTTCAATTGATTCCTGTACTGCAAAGCTACTAACAAAAATGTCAAATTGATTCCTGTACTACAAAACTACTAACAAAAATGTCAAATTGATTCCTGTACTACAAACCAACAATTTAAGATGCTCAATTAATTCTTGCAATGCAAAAACAATGATGTTCAATTGATTGCTGTTCTACAAAACAACAAACAACGATGATGTTAATTCTGAACATCTGCAAATGATCATCATTCTTTGTTCATAAATGAAGATAAACGATAATTCCAAGTTCACTGAAAATAACAAAATGTTTAGAGCTTATTCATAGCATTGTCTTTAACTGTTCAACATTTTGGACACCATCTTTTATTTGCAAAATCTGTCACTCGTGGGAAACCTTATATTTGTATTTGAGATACATTTTTAATTTTTCAATAGTATAAATACCACATATACACAAGTGACTGGTTCATGACAATAAGTCTAATTTGCCAATCTAAGTGGCACCTGTGAACTTGAAAAACATTTCTAAAGATCAAATTTTCCAATATTTTTGCCTTTGATATCTTTACAAACAGACTGAGTAACAATAGCTATTTTCTCATAATTGTGCTGCAGTTGTAAATAATGCACATATGTATCTTAATAGACATGGTATGTAAATTTGAATGCCTGGGAATTCTGATAGAAATAAAAGTAGAATGTAAATATAAGAAAAAATCTCACTTTCGAAAATACTTGAAGGTATGAACTGCACCACTTTACACCGGCATACTTTCCAAGAAGCGCTAACATGGTACATGAAGCATGCTGGGTGAAGTGTCACAGATCACACCAATACGTATTTTCAAAAATGAAACCTATTTCTTAGCTATTACAAGTTGGTTGATTTAAAATACTTTCTTTATCTCTATACTACTTTTGGTCTCTTTTTCATCAATTATACAGGACCTAGTCTTTATAGTTACCTTCTCCAGCAGTTCTTTTCTTTTTCCTATCATAAGTTTGATGATGGTGTCCTTGCTAACTTCTACTTCCTCCCTGGATACACAAAAAATTTAAAATGAAAAAAATGAGTCAATAAAATCACGGTAACTGCAGACAGATGAATGAAGAACAGGTGTACAGTTTATTATGTATAGTTGTCATCAGATACCAACAGTTGATTATGTACGTCTTCGTTCCTCTCTGCATCACCCATGTCCATTCATACCAATTCCCTCGTTCTCATGAATAATTAATGAAGCAATTTTAATGGTCGCTCAGGGAAGACCAAACGTGATTTTTGTCCAATCAGTAAGTCCTTTTCTACGCACTTTCATTTGACAATATTCCTGTGATAGTGAAGTTAAAGTAATACTTCCTTTAAAAACAGAAGAGTTCCATTCCTATAATAATTCATATGATTGGACAGTTAATCTAAATCATTATTCATGAGAACGAGTGAATCGGTATGAATGGACCCACATGTGATGGAGAGGGGAACGAAGCACAATCAACCGTGGGTATATCTAATACTGTAGCAGATCTTGGTTCAGTACAGTTCTATGCCAGTATAAAAAAAAAATAGCAACTATAATCTCTCTCAAAATTTACTTGGCATGTGTTCAATATAAATTAAAATATACCTTTGTTTCATTGTTTGGTCTAATATCTGCAAAATAAAAGAGATATAAACTTTAATGTTCAGTAATCATTGAATGACAGAAGAGATATAAACTTTAATGTTCAGTAATCATTGAATGACAGAAGTGTTTATAAACTTTAATGTTCAGTAATCATTGAATGACAGAAGTGTTTATAAACTTTAATGTTCAGTAATCATTGAATGACAGAAGTGTTCATGTGATACAGTTTCTGTAACATGTGTATAGCAGAATATGCTCCACCATCTTCTTGCTTGGACACTGGATTTACAAACTCTTACATGTATGACGACAAGTCTGTTGGAATTTTTAGATGGGTATACTTAATGCAAATCATACAGATGCACACTATTTCAATCTTTGTAAGAAACACAGTGAAAATAAAATTGTTCCCCATTAACAATTCAAAGCTTAACAAATTCATGCATATTTTCTCCTAGACACTTGACTTTGTAAACATAAGCTCGGAATTATGACAAACCCCTTGTCAATAGTAACCTTGGAGTCAACTACAAACACAAGTTTCTTAATATACTTCCTACTTTCCAGATTCTGACTAAAGGAAGATCTTAATAATTTTATTTCCCAATGACCTTGACCTCCTGATTAAAATCAGTAATGAAACTGCATCCATTTTCTTAGCATGACCTGACTCTTGTTCAAGAGTTACACTTAAAATTAGCTAGACCACATCTTGCTGTCACGATTGCTTTGAACAAATTTATTTTCCTACAAATGACCTTGACCTTAGCTACTGAACAATTTGACTTTTTTTTACAGTCATAGCACACTCTCTGATTACCCCTGATCATAACATATTGTCAGTCTTTATATCTAATGCCTCATGTGAAAACCATTGTGAGACAACTTTGACCCTGAACCATTGTTTCAACGAAGCTGAAATTGAAATCATAAGAAAAAAAATATCCATAACAATGCAATTTTACCATTTCTATGACAGTCTCTAAATCCTCTTTACTTTGAGCTGTTACAACGACTTTGGTGTCACGAAAATCTGTTGGAATGTGAATTCTGCCTCCAATCTGGAATGGAAAGTAATGAAAACAACTCTCTCAAAGCAATATTCCATAAAGTTTGCAAACACAGTTGACCTTTGGTATCTCTAACAAATACCATGGATATGTTAAATAGGAAGTCTCAACTACATTTTTTAGTTTCTTGATGACAAGAGCATCAATGAGGAGTAGATTAATTATTTTGGTATTTTCTAATTTCGATTGGGATCGATACTTTTTACATAGGTTTAGTTCAATCAAAAAACCAGAACTGTGCTTTTGGGACTAGAGTCCAAGAGCCATAACTAAGTGAAAAATCAACGGACTGGGACCATATTCAATCTTGATCTGTAACTTGTTATGGCAAAGCAACATACCAAATATAAAATAAATATCTGCAAAAAAAGAGAAAAAAAGTGCGGAAAACTGGACTGACGGACGGAGCGCAAACCTAAAGTCCCCTTCGACTTCGTCAGTAGGGGACTAAAAATCCATGCACCAGTTTCTTAGAACATGCACGGACAAAATCATGTCTACAGACAGATGGACACACAGACAGATGGACATGCTGATTCCAATATACCCCTCCCCAAACTTTGTTTGTGGGGGGTATACAAAAAATACTTCTGAAATTCATCATTTCATTTCAAAATCTTTATAAAATATATCTGTCTAAAGATGTGGCATGAGCCTGAATAATGTGTTACATGAGTGTACATAAAACTGGCATGAGCATGCATAAAGTTGTGACTAGAGTGTGCATTAATGTGTGACTTGAGCATGTATAAAGGTGTGGACTGAGTGTGTATTGTAGCGTGAGCATGTATAAAGGTGTGGACTGAGTGTGTATTGTAGCGTGAGCATGTATAAAGGTGTGGACTGAGTGTGTATTGTAGCGTGAGCATGTATAAAGGTGTGGACTGAGTGTGTATTGTAGCGTGAGCATGTATAAAGGTGTGGACAGAGTGTGTATTGTACCGTGAGCATGTATAAAGGTATGGCATAAGTGTACATAAAGTTGAGGCCCAATTGTGCATTAAAGTATGGGCTGAGCATGTATAAAGGTGTGGACTGAGTGTGTATTGTAGCGTGAGCATGTATAAAGGTGTGGACTGAGTGTGTATTGTAGCGTGAGCATGTATAAAGGTGTGGACAGAGTGTGTATTGTAGCGTGAGCATGTATAAAGGTATGGTATAAGTGTACATAAAGTTGAGGCCCAATTGTGCATTAAAGTATGGGCTGAGCATGTATAAAGGTGTGTGTACCAATAGCAATTATAAAAGTGTGGCCCGAGTGTGTATAAAAGTACTGTACAATTGTGCATAAAGATGTGGCAAAAGGGTGCATAAAGGTGTAGCATGAGTGTGCATAAGGGTGTAGCCTAAGAGTATGGTATGAGCAGGTGTCAATGTGTGGTTTAAGACTGCATGAAGGTGTGGCAGGAGTATGTATTGAGGTGCTGTATGAGTGTGTATCAAGGTGGGACACACGCATGTATCAGGACAAGGCATGAAAGTGTATCAAGGTGTGATTTGAACATGCACTTGTGAAATAGAATTGCTTGCTTTTATTTTCATACTGTTGATATACATGTCAAAACTCTTGATCAACAGTTTACATGCAATTTCAAGTTCTCGAGATTGGACATCTACGAGTCATTTCACAATACTAAGTACTCGCATAGAATAACAGGGGTTGAAATTAACTTTTTCTGCCACAGGCTAATTTTAGCATGTGGGAATAAAATCCACAGGCTAAAATGAAAACCTACAGGCTAACATAAAAATAATGAAGCAGTGCTCTTTTTTTATGTTTTTAAAATCAAAGATTTTCCCCATGATTACTGAGCCTTGTGGGTCAACAGGCATTGTTTGGACGAGTCTAGATCTAAAGTTATCCAATTTCATGCCACATCAGGGTTGTCACTAAGGATTATTCAAAGCGAACCCCCTATAAGCAGCATGAGTCCCATGAAATTTTTTTTATTATTGTCTACGTGGTCAGCAATGCACTCTTGTGTCATCACTACAACCCGACCTCAATATGACAACAAACTAACGTAGGTAGGACATGTTGGAGTGATTAATAATTGTTGTGAAGGAATATAGTTGTTGTTTGCAGATGACTTAAAAAAATGAAAAGACAAGACACCCATGGGCCTAGAATCGCTCTTCTGATACATTGTAGAACAGGCAAAAATTCTCACTAACCAAGATTCACCAATTAACAAAGTCTGATGATGTTAAGTCAAATAGTACCTGAAAATTTAAATGTAACTGTCCAAAAGTAGGTCACGGTGACCTACTTTTGGTCGACACACTGAAGACTCGAGATGCATCAACTGACAAGTCAAATAGTATTCAAATATAGCCGTCAAATTCCAAAAGAAGGCCACAGTGAACTACTTTTTGGTCGACACACTCCAAAGACTCAAGATGCATCAACTGACAAAGTTTGATAATTGAAATCAAATAGCATCTGAAATATTCAGATATAAACGTCAAATTCCAAAAGTAGGTCACAGTGACCTACTTTTTGGTCGACACACTCTGAAGACTCAAGACCCATCAACTGACAAAGTTTGGTGATTGTAAGTCAAATAGTATCTGAAATATTCAAATAGAGCCATCAAATCCAAAAATAGGTCACGTTGACCTACTTTTTAGTCAACACACTCTGAAGACTCAACATGCATCAACTAACAAAGTTTGATAATTGTAAGTCAAATAGTATCTGAAATATTGAAATATAGCCGTCAAATTCCAAAAGTAGGTCACGGTGACCTACTTTTTGGTCAACAAACTATGAAGACTCAAGATGCATCAACTGACAAAGTTTGATGATCTTAGCTTTCATAGTGTCCAAAATATGGATCTAAAATTGAAAAGTGAAATTTGAATGTCTGCAAAAATCTAAAAGTAGGTCACTGTGACCTACATTTTTTATAAATATGTTTCAAGGCCTCTAGTTGCATCAACTTACAAGGTTAGATGATTCTAAACCTCTTGGTATCTGAAATAACAACCTAAAATGTATTCATAAATGATTAGCCATAAAATTCAGAAAGTAGGTCATGGTGACATACTTTTCACATGACGCAGTTCAACGTCCCATGATCCATCAACTGACAACTTTTGATAATCATAGGCTCAAAAGTGTCCAAGATATGCATCAAAATCCATTTAATAATAATTACCTGCGAAATTAAAAAGTAGGTCACCATGACCTACTTTTGAGACAACAAGATATTAGGTCCTAAGATGCATCAACTTACAAAATTTGATGATCCTAGTCCTTATATTAAACAAAATATCAAAGTTTTAACAAAACAAAATTTACGGTCAACTTTGAAGTGACCTTGAGACCACACCCTTTGCCCCAGGATGATGCCTTGAACAATTTTTTATCTACAACCTTTCCTCATCCCTATGCATAAGTTTGGTGATAATTTGCCTAGTGGTTCTTGAGAAGAAGATTTTTTAGCAACCACTACTTTTGTTTGCATTTTTCTAATTATTTCCCCTTGTTAAAGGGTCACAACCCTAGTTTTAGTACAAATGAAAGCCCTTGGGCCAAGGATACCCTGTAACAAATTTAACAAAAATTGGTCAAGGGGTTCTTGAGATATAACCCTTTTTCTAAAAAGTTGACACACACCGCACACCACACGCCAGACATATGGCCATATGATTAGCTCTTTGAGCCTTCGGCTCAGAAGAGCTAAAAAATACGGATAGAAACAGTTGTTAAAATCAGTCGTTCATGTAAGCGTTTGTATGATTATGAGTGCAAGTTTAACAAAAGCGAATTGCGAATCAATGTATAAAACGGATACGATCATGGTTTGTACATCACAACTCGCTAAAATTTTCTAGTGTCCACTAATTTTACTCGCAATTTTTCCAATGTACTTGCATTTTACGAGTAATTCTTGCTAATTTCGAGCCCTGAGAATTAGGACCAACATTAAAGGTTTCGCATGAGGATGTATAAATGTGTGGTATGAGTGTGTATCTCAAGGTGTGGCACAAGCATGTATCAAGGTGTGATATGAGCATAATGTGTGGTTATGTATCAAGGTGTGACACAAGTGTGTATCAAGGTGTGACACAAGTGTGTATCAAGGTGTGACACAAGTGTGTATCAAGGTGTGGTATGCGTGTATCAAGGTGTGGTATGAGTGTACCAAGGTGTGGTATGCGTGCTGTGTGGTATTAGTGTATCAAGGTGTGACACAAGTGTGTATCACGGTGTTACATGAGTGTGTATCGAGGTGTGACATGAGTGGGATTAAACTTCTTGTTTACCTTTCTGATGGCATCCCTGATTTTCCTGATTCCTGTACCTCCATCTCCAATCAAAGTTTTTATCTGCAATCTGCTGAGATCCATATCTGCACTTACGCCTTCCCTGCAAAACCAACATAAAATGTAGTACAGTAAAATCCTAATAATCTGGATATCCAAAACACAGTAAAATCTTAATAATCTGGATATCCAAAAAACAGTAAAATCTTAATAATCTGGATATCTATATACAGTAAAATTCTAACAATCTGGATATCCAAAACATGGTAAAATCCTAATAATTTGGATATCCAAAACACAGTAAAATCTTAATAATCTGGAAATCTATATACAGTAAAATTCTAATAATCTGGATATCCAAAACACAGTAAAATCCTAATAATCGGGATATCACAAACACAGTAAAATCTTAATAATTTGGATATCTAAATACGCTAAAATTCTAATAATCTGGATATCCAAAACACAGTAAAATCTTAAAGGGAAAGGCAACCCAAATTTTTTTACATAATAAATGATGGGATTAATTATATAATAAAAATTTATCATGTTATGCTTATGATATATGGCCTAGATAAGCTTCAACACTAATTTGAAAAAGTTGGAAATTGAAATTCCAGCCATCTATGGAAGTTGTCATGATGTGGAACTCTTTTTTATTAAAGACCACAAAAATCAATAATTTTGACGTCACACCGTCTACTCCGGTTTTGCTGAGATTCTAAGATGTGAATGTGATTGATGTGGTAAATTTTACATATACACAGGTTGATGCCTTCCTGTCAAGCTGTTAATTGCGCTAATACGAAGGGGAAATGTGAAAAAAGTTTTTTTTCGAAATTCCTGACCCAACCAGGTCATCTGAAAAGAAAAGACTATGTAAACTGTGGATACATCATTTGCATTAATGACAAGTTGAGGTTCAAAACATTTGTATGAAGAAACTTGTACTGTTTGCCTAGTCTGTGACTCGACTGAACGTCTTCTTTTTTTTATTTCTTCTTGCGAAAGATCGGGCTCAAATCTATAGGGCTCCAAACTTAACTGTTCGTGAATTGTCATGTTTACAGTGCTGCTGATGAAATAAACCAGAACTGATGGTGTGACGTCATAAATTAAACTTCAATGGCCGCTCTCTTAGCGGCGGGTAATTTAAAATATATGGTAAATTAATATTGATTTAATTGTTAAGCAAGGATTTTTGTTGTTCAAGTTTGTCATTTACTATATCAGTAAGTAATACTTTATTCATAAAAGCAACAATGTGGTTAGGGTTGCCTTTCCCTTTAATAATCTGGATATCCAAAACACAGTAAATTTCAATTAGTAAAACTGTCATTTTGAATATTAAATCAATTTTATAGAAAAACATATTTTTTGTAAGATATAAAACCTCTGAGTCATCTTGCCTTAGGGCATGAGTAACATACATAAGGCCACACCAATTTGTAAAATAGTTCTTCGGATTTTCAAATAAAAAAGTGAGGCGAGAGAGCGAAATTATTTTACAAATATTATTTTTAATTTTGGAGATAAAAATTATGAGGCGAGCGAATACAAGAAATATAAATATTTTTAATTGAATTAAGTGTGATTTCAAAAAGCGAGCGCTTAAAAATAAAGATCTAAAATCACCAGTTATCATTTGTTTACCACATAAACTTAATATTTTTCAACTTTGTTTACAATAAATAAGTAATTCAGGTTTCAAAGACTTATTTTCTTTATACCTAATACATGTACTTTGCAACATTAACTGATGAGGTCTTTTTGAAGAATTTTATTTAACAGTGTTTAAGTTTCATTTCTACAAACTTTCGATTCAGAGATATGTACATTGCTAGGGACATGTCCAGTTTTGAAATCTCCATTGCATCGCTTTGAGCATTTTCTTGAATTTTGATAGGACATCACCAAACCTATTGTGAATTTGTAATTAACTGTCAGTCCCGTTTTAAATGGTCCTCAGTACCCCTTGCTTGTTCCAAGAGGCGAATAAATGGGGCAGTCCTTCAGATAGGACTGCAAAAACTGAGATCCGTGTCACAGCAGGTGTGGCGCGATAAAGATTCCTCCCTACCATAAGCACTGAGCATAGGCCTAAATTTTGCAACCCTTCACCGGGCAATGGTAACATCTTCATGTGAGTGAAATATTCTCAAGAGAGACTTTAGACAATATATAATCAATCAATCAATCGTACTCTGTCAATGTTCTCTAAATAGTGGCATCGAATAGCACTTCAAAAGTTTCATCGGCTTCCAGTTCGATTGCAGCATAAGGAACAATGTCCAAACCAGTGTTATGAAGTATCGTACATATCAAGATAGACATCATGAATAACTTAACCGTATTACACTGTTAGGGAATTTCTCGAGAGCCCGCGCTTCTGTCATTTGTCAGCACATACACCAAGGTCGTTTGTGCGCTTGTAAAAAATCGAAAAATATTTTACGGATATTTTTTAACACGCGGGCGGATATTATTTTTTGATAATATTATTATTTAGATTTATTACGAATAGAAGCGGCGAATCCGACGACCTAGATTACAAATTGGCATGGCCTAAAATATATTTTTTAAAAATCCTAAGGCTAGTCTAAATTTGATATATTTACCTCTCATTTTCTTCTTGAACCTACAAGAACAATTGAAAATCAATGAATAGGTGAATAGGTATAACAATCACAGAAATAGCACAAACTTAGCAAATTTCATCAACAGCTTAAAATGTGAGAGTGTCACAAAAGCAAGTCCTTAGGGCAAAAAGAAAGCTGCATGAAGAAAGAGAATTAAAGGCCAACATGTTTAACTACATTATCTAGCTCATAATTGAGTTTACTTTGGAGATGAAAATTCTCTTCCTTTAATATAGTCCCATGGGGATCCGGGTTAGAATAGGTCATCAGTACCCCTTGCTTGTCGTAAGAGGCGACTAAATGGGGCGGTCCTTCGGATGAGAACGCAAAACCAAGGGTGAATGAGATGGCAAAAACCAAGGCCCGGTGTCATAGTAGGTGTGGCATGATAAAGATCCCTCCCTGCTCAAAGGCCGTAAGTGCCAAGCATAGGCCTAAATTTTGCAGACCTTTACTGGCAATGGCGACATCTCCATATGTCGAATGAAAAACTCTCAAGAGGGACGTTAACCAATATACAACCAACCAACCCTTAAGTATATCTTTACATTTTTATGTCACAGGATCAAAGGGCATGACCTCTGTTGCTAAAATATTTTGTTTATAATAAATAACTTGAGTGGGACTTGGGCTGCTCACCTTTGCATCATGGGGTGATGAGATAATAAGCTTTTGAGTAATTAATACTGTTATATATTGATGAATCACAGATAGGTCAAGTTAAAGTTTTGACCACATTTACCTATTTTTAGCCAAATCACAACCCATAGATGTTGAAGATTTCATAGAATTCAGTTTTCATTAGTCCCCCCCCCCCCCCCCCCCCCATATTAAATCTGCATATATTGAGCTGATTCTATACCCAGTCTGTGTTGTTGTATATCAGTGGCGGATTTACTGGGGATGAGACCTGAAGGAGGGGGGGGGGGGGGCATGGGAGGAGGAGGTTAACCTCATTGGGCCTCTCCAAGGAAATTTTTAAAAAGATTGATTCAAAGAGGTGCATTTTAATGCATTTTAGACTGAAATTCATGTTCCTTCTTCCTTTCATTTATAGTCACCACATCCTCTATACATGTAGATTTCAAACCAAAAAAAGTGCGGATGGGGGAAGGGGGTGTCCAAACTCTCCCCCCCCCCCCCCCCCCCCTAAATCTGCCGCAGTGTATCAACGAGTTACAGGTAAAAATCTGAGTCTTAATTCAACTGACCTATTTTCAGCAGTATTACGGCCCTTGGATTTTGAAAATTCTTCAAAAATTGCATTGAATTTTCAGACATTCAAGCAGATGTTAACCTGAATTGTGATGGGTCGTGATTATGATAATTGTGATGGGTCGTGATTATGATAAGTAACAGGTGGACTAAGTCTTGGTCTATAGACACCTCTCCATTTGGCTAAATAGGTAGGCAATCTATGTTGTTATAAGAAAAACCCATTTCCATCATAATCTTGCTAACAATTCATTTTTGATTCACCACTCTGCTCTCCTGCCATTGCAAGGTAAGAAGTAAAATATTGGGTATAGATTACCTTCTCAACAGCTTTTTTAAGGTCACTTTCATTTGAAGCTGACACTAAAATCTTGGTCTCCCCTTCATCATTTGTGTTTACTTGTAGGTGAACTCCTCTCTAGGAAGAAAAATATGATAAGTCATGTACATGTGTAGAAGTGATGATGCAGATCATGAACATGTGTAGAAGTGATGATGCAGATCATGAACATGTGTAGAAGTGATGATGCAGATCATGAACATGTGTAGAAGTGATGATGCAGATTACTCAAGGGGACTACTTTGAAAAATAAACTTGAAAACATAGTTTTTCAGTATATAGGCACAATGTTTATGTGCAACTTCTTTTACATTTAACATTAGCATAAATATATACATGTGTACATATAGCTTACATGTCAGTAGCTGCAATAATGTAGCCCTATCCAATTTTTTTTTTTTTGGGAGAACCCGAAAACGTCAACGTCAGAATTTTTTTTAAAAATCGGATGGGGCTACATTATTGCAGCTAACATGTCGGGTGAATATGGATTAAACAGATTATCTACTTACTGGCAAACTATTGTAAATTCTCTTGATATTCTGGCCACCAAGTCCTATAAACATTCCTTGAGTTTTATGTGGTTTCAATGTAATTGTTTCGGTCACTCTGAGATGGAAAAAATCATCTTGATAATTATATCGATAAAATACATATTATAAAGGACACTTGATACAGACAAGTTTGTTTCATCTTGCCTTAAGGACGACAGACCCAATTCGAAATTTTGTGCTTCTGAGCATAAAGCCGTGCACATCGCTGTTTACAGTCTCCGTGCATTGTGACATCACTGTAATTGTTTCATCACATTATGAACATGCGAAATTTACGGACTGAACTTGAGACTGTATTTCTTTCATTACACAAGTGTAATACATCTTATTTTAATCCGTATTTCATATAAATTCTTCAATAAAATCAATTTAGAGAATTTCCGTAACTTTGGTATCTGAATCCGTGACTTTAAAAAAATCTGTCCGTAATTCTTCTGTGTTTTGTGTGTAATTTCTGGGATTCCGTAATTGTCCTTGTTTTGACAACCTCCCGCGCATATACCATGAATCAAATTGTCATAGGTATGTACAACGAAGTAAAAATATCTAGACTCTTTTGTTATTAAAATTTTACTTCTGAATATAGTTTATATCATGAATATTCTTATTAATAGTAATTACTGTATTACTCTATAAACAATCAACGTTTTACGGCATGCACCAGAAGCGTATTACTCAAAAACCGACGATAATGTCTGTTTATAACCAACCGCGGATAAGACGGTAGAGTTATATTTAGAAATCTTTCGACCGTTCATTAAAACAACACGGAAAAATGACTAAAATCGATATCAGTCAACAACAATCAAAGAACAAAGGCAGGACCGGGGGGATAGTTTCTCTCTCGGCTGACAATAAACACGCTATCGCCCCCTACCCATTGGATAGATATTTTATTGTTATACCAAAGCCGAATAATTCCTCTTCCGACAACGAAGTAAATCATTCCGTCATATGTTCGGAATAGCTGCTATAGTTGTGACGTTGAATAAGCTGCTGGGCTTTGTATTTGATGTTTTAATGCTGCATTGCGTGGAAAATCAATGCTACCATTGAATAGTTTGAAGACTAGCGCAGATCCTAGCTAGCACAGAACTGATCACACGGCAGAGGTACATATATTTTGGTGAAAAAAGTCAGCTTATCGTCATCTTTTGATATAGAGAAAAATACACTGAGGTATAATAATGCTTTAGTTACTCGTGTCTGAGATTGCAATTGCTATGTACCACGTATTACATAAACATGTATATGCATTTATATTCAATACAAGCACAAAAAATGTCAGAATTCTTATATCAAAATAAATTTATGCTACTCTTAAGTTTAACTCATAAAAACGTTTTAAGGAATAAATGTCCATTTTGTTTCTGAGAGTGTTCATCAGAAAAAGACTTATAAATGAAGAATGACACTTGAAGTACATGTTAGATCCTATCTTGAAACTGTCCGATATAAGTCATGTACTTGGTCTCTTATCAATATGAAATACGTAAATGTATGTTATAATTAATTGCATGTTAATCTGTACATGCCCCCCGATCAAGGGCCCTTGATTGGTGAATAAACATATTATTATTATACTGTATGCTTTTATTCAAACATTCGAATTTTTTAAATTCATTTAGAAAGGTTAAAGATTATGAAAATGAAAAACAAAATGAGCACATTACATATATATAATACAAATCCGTTGTCTTAAGCTGCAAACTGAGCTCTGTATCGGATTGATTGAATTTGTGACCGTCACAGCTAGTTCATACATTACATATTTTGACACTACCCCTGGAATATTATGCAATGACTAAGTGTTTATATATGATCGATAAAACTTTTTCCTAATCCATATAATTATTTAGTATAAAGGAAAAGTATGAAACTACAAGTAGAAAACCTATCCATTTTTTATTCAATGACATTTTCCTTGAAAACTGGCCAAAAATCATCCTTTGACATGCTCCCCTGAAAATTTTTTGTCGATGACCCATACCTTTTTCTTACAATTAGTAAGCTTATTGTCTTTTTAAAGTCATTCTTTAATTTGGATTAAAACTCTATTGTGGATTTTTTTAAATATTTTAACTTTTATATTGCACATTAGAAATTTCCCTATATTTTCTTTGTAATTTAATACAGACCCTGAAACGTGCTACTACACCTTAAAAACGAACCGAACCGTTCCGTGCAAGAAACGAACCGTACCGTTCAAGAAACGTACCGTACCGTGCAAAAAACGAACCGTACCGTTCAAGAAGCGTACCGTACCGTGCAAGAAACGAACCGTACCGTTCAAGAAACGAACCGTACCGTTCAGAAAGCGTGCAGGATAATATTATGCAAACCCCGCCCCCAAAAGCCCGAAAGCGTACCGTACCGTGCAGAAAGCGTGCAATTTATGTCACGTGACCCACTTTTTCAGCCACAGTATATTATTTTCAGAATGGCGCCCGATGGGAAAGGAGGTCGTAGACTATCGCTGGCTATTCGAAGCATTATCCTCAAACATCACGAAGCTGGGTTATCAATTGTGAAAATCACCGAGATGCTTAAAACATCTTTGATATTCTTTTTTTTTTTAAATTACTTTCCGTAAATGTCACATTGTTTCAGTGCATATATGTGTATGTATGTTACCCAAGTTTTGACTGAATTATGCATAAAAATTCGTTTTATACTGTGAACTGTTAACAGAAATAGATGCCAGATCACTGCACGGATTTTGTATGCATGCTTCTGCAGCCAGTCCTGTGTACTGTGGATGTATATTTCAATTGCAGACTTTTAAAGAGTGAACCAAGGGGCATTTCGTTGTTTTAACGGAATTTCTGTTTCAATCAATTCTTTTAAATTCAAGGGTGAAGTTAACTACAATTCTGTAATAGTACTTACAAGTAGCCTATTTAATTTCTTCATATAATCAGGGACGTCGACGTCCCTGATAATGCTACTACACGTATGGCACAGGGCTTGCCGTAAGAAGATGAAATTGATATTTGTAGCGTTAATGTATTCAATATGTACTTTCCTATGTACAGTGTCTGAATCATATGAGAAATTTCTAGACCGATTAGAAAAATTGTCACGTTCTACACTGTAATATTTTCATTACTTTATTAGCAATAATTTTGACATATCTTTTTCTCTTCTACATTGATAACGACCCATATAGATAGATGTAGATTGGCGGATTTATTATATACACTAATAAACAATTTTTAATTACATCGACAGAGAAATGAATAGATACATACATGTGTAAAAGAATGTAAACAAGTTAAATTGATGCAAAGCATCAAATCGGCCGCAAAAAATTATTCATTTCAGCATTTTCAAGTATTTCAACAATATATAGAAAAGGTATATGAAACATTTTTATTGCAAACTATACACTTGCCTTACTTTTCTGTTAATTTTTTTAAATTCAATTTTCAGTGATCAAAAATAAAGCAGGGCCGTAAATTACATGGAGGCGGAGGAGGCAGCTGCCTCCTCCAACTTTTGAGCCAAAAAAAATTAAAATTTAAAGTTCATTAGAATTTATGTTGTTTCCAATAACTAAGAACATGATACCTCCCTTAAAAAGCATTCCAAATCTTTCTTTTAGAATGAGTTAGTCAAGTAACATCTTAGAAGGCCCTAGAATCAAGGATTTTGCACGAAACGTGTTCAATGTGCACAAAATGTGCTCAGCGTCTGGGGGCCTGGGCGGCCCCCAGACCCCCGCCTAATTTCCTGCCTCCTCCAAATTGAAGGTTAATTTACGGCCCTGTAAAGTCAGGGAAATGAAAATCGGACTTCGCGTAATAAAGGGTAGGAATATACATGTATTATCATCATTTTATTTGATTCAAAGACAAATGCAACAGATATCTAACATTATTAATTATGAATGACTGAATGCTGACAAAAAAGGACGTACAAACTTCACGTGCAGATATCCTGGATCTTTCATAATGCCGATGATAAATCACAAGAAATGTGAAGTGCAGAAAATAATCATTGTGTCATTTGCGACTTTAGTGTATTCAAAACAAAATTCACTTCTTAAAAACTTTTCCAATTTAGGCACTGTAATTTATATCCGGAAACTTAATACGCTTTGTTTTTACACTTACGCACGCCCATGTCGGGGAGCAGTTCATGTAACAACTTTTTATAAAATCGTAAATTAATAAATGTCTGATGAGAAATGAAAAACAAATTGAAACGTAATAACAACCATTAAGACTTGGACTTAAGCAAATTCTAAAAACTTTTATTCATAACTTTTATGTACGTTATCAATATGGAATTATTCCATCGAAGCAATCAAAAATAACGTCTCATTTCCCCATGTGCACATTCTAACACAACCACAAATCCTGCAGCCGATAATCAAAGAGCCGAATAAGACCGATCGAGTGAAAACAAACTATCGAAACGTACAATTTATACGAAGTCAAAGCGTTCAGGCCACGCCCACCTCATTAATAAAACGTGCAAACCGTTCACAAAGCGTGCAGCTATTTTTAGCAAACCGTACCGTGCAAGAAGCGAACCGTACCGTTCAAGAAGCGTACCGTACCGTGCAAGAAACGAACCGTACCGTTCAAGAAACGAACCGTACCGTTCACAAAACGAACCGTACCGTTCATAAAGCGTACCGAACCGTACCGTGCAACTGGTGTAGTAGCACGTTTCAGGGTCTGTACTTTTGAAATGCCAAAATATGATTTTCATTTGGTTTTTTTCACTGATTTTAATTCATGAATGCATGCTTTACCTTATATCAAAATTTGAATAAAATCTCTATTGTAGAAACAAATTAGGTCCGTCACCCTTAATTTACAGAACAATTTTCACATTTTTGACTCTTGAAAATTCTCGTCAGATAACCGTGCCAGTGGATACACAACATACTATTTTACAGATATCTCTGTTTTGAATTAAATTCCTATCACTCCAATTCTTCACCACTTCAAACTTGTGTAACATATTGTAAAAAAAATTCAGTGAAATTTCAAAATTTTTCCGATCATGGGTTGAATAGCCTTGGTGTTTATTTAGACTTACCTTTTGGCTGTAGCCTTCTCTTGGATCTAAAATGAATGACAAATTTTTCCCTGTATAGAGTAATACATCTAAATAATTTAGCTGTGTGCATAAATATTCTAGTAAATTTCACTGCATAATATTCATCAATTACATAAAAAAAAAACCAAAAAAAAAACAACAAAAAACCAGACACACCAATATTCTCTTCAGCAGAAAACTCACCATGGCAACAGCCTCTTGGACACTCTCTTCACTCAGACCGGTCACCTTCACAGTCACTTTCTTATTCTCTATTAGTACATCTATTTCTACACCTTTCTGAAAAAATGGAAACAATTTACGGTGAATGTAGTATACAATATGCATTAAGTTACCAGTACATTCTGAATATTCAAATTTCATGAAATTGAATAGTTTTATCATAAGAGGCCCATGGGCTACAAAACTCACTTCAACCACCTTTCTCTTACAAAAACAAACCAAAACTGTGGCCCCACACTGAGCCCAATATCATCAAAGGGCAACAGCAGACAATTTCAGGATGTTTTCACAGTATTTTGATAAAAGGAGCCATGGTCTGAACAAACCTTGCATTATTTTTTCACTTACAGAATCTACATTTCAAAATAGACTAAACAGTTTACTCTCAATTCAGCAATTGGTACTGGGGAGATGAAAAATAAACTTATACCTTTATCATAGGATGCCTTACCTAGATTTGGTAATTTCTGACCAAATTTAAAATTTTTTTTATCTCAACTCATTTTTGTTAAAGCAGAGCTTTCAAATTGATATCTCCATAGGACTAATTAAAAACTTTGATATTTGGAGGTTTGCAGTATCTAATTTGAACCCTATCAGATTTCCTGGTACAATAGAGAGCTTTCACAAATGAACGTGTCTGTACATGTAAACTTCAATGTGTCTGTACATGTAAACTTCAATGTGTCTGTACATGTAAACTTCAATGTGTCTGTACATGTAAACTTCACGTTCATGTACACGCTCACATTCCTAACAATTTTAATTTCATGTAATAGCAGTCAGAAGAAAAACATGGAAACTTCATGCGCCAAGTTCCTAAAAATTTGTCAATGAAAATATAGAACCCATGATGTGTGGAGATCAACATACTCCTTAAGTTTACATAAATACTAGAAAATCCTTTTATTAGTTTTAACTGTGTTACTTTTAAGTAATTATGTGTAATCAGTGATCTAAATGTTTGCAATGAAACTGATAACGTAAAACACAAACTTCAGGGGGGGGGGGGGGGGGGGGGGGGGGGCGGGGGCTCTACATGTACAAGTACCTGAACAAATTCATTTGCGGAACCTCTCTATTGTATATTAATACTATTGTATATTAATTCTATTGTATATCAATTCTGTTGTATATTAATTCACTTGTAGTCAGCAAAACCTTCCTATTGTATATTAACACTATTGTACCGGTATATTAATTCACCTGTAATAAGCAAAACCTTTCTACTGTATATTAATTCTATTAACACTATTGTATATTAACACTATTGTACCGGTATATTAATTCACCTATAGTAAGTGAAACCTTCCTATTGTATGTTAACACTATTGTATGTTAACACTATTGTATATCAACACTATTGTATGTTAACACTATTGTATATCAACACTATTTAATATTAACACTATTGTACCGGTATATCAATTCACCTGTAGTAAGCAAAACCTTCCTATTGTATATTAACACTATTGTATATTACAGTTCCTGAAACGTTCTACTTTACCATTTTCCCGTTCGCTCAGCGTGCGTTCACCGTTCGCTCAGCGTGCGTTCACCGTTTGTTCTGCGTGCGCTCTCTATTCACAGTTTTGCGTTCAGCGTGCGCTCACTATTCGTTCACCGTTCACAAAGCGTTCAGCGTGCGCTCACCGTTCGTTCATCGTTCAGTCTTTTCATTGTCATTCGGAACACCAGTGAAAGGACCAATCTTGATAGCAAGGCGAAAATGAACATTGAACGTGTGCGTAAGAGTGGAAGGAGACTTTCTTACTATATCAGAAATTTAATTTTGAAGTACAAAATTTCAGGATTATCCACTGTGAATGGCAAAAGGTTCATTTGAGCTTTTGTTAAAAACAATTCTAAATGAGAGACGAATATAAGAGCTTGTCGTTATGAATTTAACCCAAGTACAAAAAATAAGGCAGTTTCAGGTAATGAAAACCTCTTCCCCTCTGTTCACGAGTTAGCATTTACAAGTTCAAGCACAAATTATTATAATTATTTTGCATTGCTTGACAAGAGTTTTAAACAAGTCACCTCCCTCCCCAACTTTAAAAAATAAAAACAAACAAACGATGCTACATAATGTACATTGTATTGTATGTACGTGTCAAAATGTCAAACTGATATAGCTTTTTTATGCCCATAGTTATGAAAGACATTGTCAATAAACTGATATCTACAATGTACTACTCTTGCCAAATTTGAAACTTTTGTAACATTTGTCCTTAATGCAAAGATGTAATTGTTTATCTGGTACATTTCTGCATTAGCCTTTAAACATTCTACGGGTAGTTCAGTATAATAAACAGTTTTATTTACATCAAATATATACAAATATTGCACGATCTAACTGCAATCTATGGTCACATTAATAATAAAAATAGAAAGTTTTGTACTGATTATTTCCTCGGGTCGATGTAGCTGCGACAAATGAATGACACAAAATTTAGGTAGGAATATTTAATACTGTTAGGAGTGTTGAGGTGTTGACACAGGGTAAACCATCCATATTGTTTGTTTACTGCATCTATCTTGACTCCTTTCCTGGGTGTTTGTTAATTACAGGTATCCCAAACTATCCATAAAGTTTGAAGCCATACATGAACACCTGTTAATTCTGGATGTCACTACACATGTAGATTATAGTGTTTTTCTTTTCACATGTATTGTTTATATATTATACCCATGCATTAAATGTATCTGTACATGTAATGGTATACACAATGTATATACGAAATTTGCTTTTGTTTGTGTATGACTGTTGCGTGTATTAATGTACAATTTGCGATAATTTTATGATATATATACATGTATACTCGGTAATTGTACATTAATATATTACATTGAATATATCCAGAACTGTAAAATATGCTGTATCACGATTCCGGTTTATTTAATTTTTTATTAATTGATGAAATATACATGTCATGTACATGTATTTTATTACTTGATTATGAAATAAGTAAAATCCCAGGGAAAAATCCGAAACATTCCGAGTAAATAGATCATTTTACGTTCAGCGTCCACTCAGCGTTCGTTCACCGTTCACTTTGTGCTCTGCGTTCACTCACCGTTCACAAAATTGCGTTCACCGTTCGCTCACTGTGCGTTCATCGTTCGCTCACCGTGCGTTCACCGTTCGCTCACCATTCAAGTGTGAAAGAAGAACGTTTCAGGGACTGTAACACTATTGTATATTAACTCTATTGTACCGGTATATTAATTCACCTGTTGTAACGTCTCCCTGATTTCCTTGAAGGTTTCACCACCAGTTCCCAGTAGTTGGCCTCTTTCACTCCAGGTTAAGGACAGAGATTCGGAAACTTCTTCACATCTAAAAATCAGAAATACAACAATAAAAAGTTTCATCTGCAAACCAGTGTATCCAAGTCAAGTTTCCAGCTTCAATTCCGTGGTATACCTGACCAGTGATGTGAAACCTTGTGACAGCCCCCACCCCCCCCCCCCCCCCCCCACCCCTTTTTTTGTCTTAAGGGTAGTTTAGTACAACTTGTATGAACTTGGTAATAAAAAAAAAATCTATGACCATGAAGTTTTACTAACAACGACAAAGAAAGTGTACTTACATTTATGAAAAAATGTAACTCTAAACTTGACATCATATAATCATGATCAGCTTGTGGTTAAACATAGGCTTTTGAATGAATCTCAACGTATCATTAGCGATAAGAAAAAAAAAAACAAGAGGCCTACAGCCTTTATCAGTCACCTAAGTATTAGTTCAAAGTATTACTAGCCTCAAGGGCTGCAAAATCTGTAAACAATTTCCTGTTCTGAATATCTGAGCTAAACTCTAATGTTCAGCAACAGTATAAAACAAGATGTGTTCTTAAAACATAAATCCCCCAAAAGTGCTCATATTGATGAAAGACTTGACATAACATAACATATGTTATATAACACTATATGACTATTTTGGACCTGCCCTACATGTAGAGTCAGAACTTTGAGGTTGCAAATTCATAATTTTGGTACATCCCTTCCTGCTTTTCTTTAACATGCATTTAGTTTTTATACAGCATCAGCAAAATCAAACAAGAAGCTTTTCATATGATAGTCATATAATCACTATGACCATTTTGGCCCCACCCTGATACCAAAACAATTTAAAAGTTTTAATTATGTATCAACAGCATCAAAGATGTTACTTATTAAATGTTTTACATGTAAACACTATATACCAAGTTTGGCCCCAACAATGAGTCAGAACCTTTACCCATGGGATCATGAAATTTACAATTTTGGTAAAGGGCTACCTGCTCCATCTAAATGTCATGTAGATTCAATTTCATATCAATAGCACAATCAAAGATTTTATTCAAATGTTTTACATATAAACTCTATATGCAAAGTTTGGCCCCACCCTGGAGTCAGACCCTCTACCCCGGGGATCACAAAATTTACAATTTTGGTAGAGGCCTTCCTGCTCTATGTGACTAAGCATTTTGTTTTTCTTACAGATGTGTGGTTGTGAAGAAAAAAGATTTTTGGAAATTGGTCCATTTTTGGCAGTTTTTGCACCAGCACTAAGGCCCCAGGGGTGCAGGAGTCCCGAAATTTATAATTCAAGTTCCCCTGTCCAAAAGATACTAAATTCGAAAGGTATTAGAAGTGTAGCTATAAAGAAGTAGTTAGAAATGTTTAATTGTTAATGATGCGATCCACCCTCTACCCAAGATATACACTGTACTGTATCAGCCGAAAAAGTTTAATGATTATAAGTCTCATAGTATTTGAGTTATGAGCTGGACAAGAAACGGAACAGATGGACACAATCGCCTTACCATAATAAGTTCCGTCTAAAGAAGAGCATATAAAAACAAGACCCAAGAGTCTTACAGTAACTGCCTATACAACAAGTGTTATTTGTAAAGTATTCCTCCCAACAATTAACAGTGAATGTGATAAACTTATATTTACAATCAGTCTGTAGTAATGAAATCAATTTATGTACCTCAATTTCTCCAATTCTTCATTGATCTGAAAAGAAAAGCAAAAATATTGTTCAAGGACCTTTAGTTTACAATTTAACACTTGAAAGCTTCCATATTATGTGGCATTTACATCTCCATATCTACAGATAGCCACGCACCACACCACTCGTCTGAGTCCCCATGCTCTGGAGCCCAAGTTGCGACTCTACACTCAGTCCGAACCAATGATTCACCTATGCTTGAATCAACACTTTAGATACATGTACCGTCTATACTCGCCTATAAGTCGGACTTTTTGGAGTTAAATTTTGGTCCAAAACTCTATGTCCGACTTATAGGAGTGTCCTAAGAAGATTAGTATTTTTCTGGACGGCGTAATGTGTAGCCTAGTATTTTTTAAACAACAAAAACATGGACGAAATAAACAAAATAGTAACTGTTTAATTTGTTGAGAATAAGCAATGAAATATCGATGTCTTATCCCAAAATATTATTGGAACACAGATAAATACATAAGAGTATTGATATGAAATTGATTTGTCGAGAAAAAAATATCAAATATCGGAGCATTTCTCAAAATATTATTTGAAACACAGGCAAAAACATTAGAGCATTGATTTGAAATTATCAACCGATTTTTGAAAAAAGTTAGACCGACTTATAAATGGGTCAATGGCAATTCCCTCCAAAATAACCTAACAACTACACAACCGACTTACAGGCAAACCGACTTATAGGCAAACCGACTTACAGGCGAGTACATGTATATAGGGTAGCTACCTTGAGCTATGTTGTAGTTCTTTAAACATTGACCATGAAGGTGTTTTACTGGTGACCTACACATACAGTTGTCCCCTGTCCCACTTGTTCTGAAGAAAACTCTATAATGACCTCATCTCATCTTCGCTATCTCTTCTCTTTACCATTTTTGGACATCTCCCATCATTATATTGGAAAAATATTGGGCACTTATTCTTATCAAATTAAAAAGTACATACGGGGCACTCATTGGCGCATGGGCACACATAAGGAAGAATACGGTAGATTGAATTAAGTTCCTCTCCTATAGCACTCGCAATCGCATGTTCTTGCAAAATTGATGCTGAATGGTGATTTTGCAAATTTAGTTACACTCAATTTCCATCACTGTATTGTTTCTAGTTCTACAACATGTTGGAGAGGGCATTACCTTATCCACAGCAGTCTCCAGCTCCATTGGACTTTTGGCTTGTACAATGACTTTGGGTTCATCGTTTTTCTCATTAAATCTCAGCACTATAGATGCTCCAGTCTGATTTAAATGAAGCATGCTAATGTAAATCACAGTAACTTAGTAGCAGATGAAACATTTGTAACAGAAAAGGAGAAATTGCAGACGGACCAGACCGAGATTTGAACCCGGGCCCCCTGAATCTCTAGTCAGGTGCTCTACCATCTGAGCTATCTGGCCACCGGCGATCAAACCTGGCTGACCGCTACACATTACTTCACAAGTCTATAAAAGAATTTTGGGTTGATTTTTTTTCTAACCTGTTTTTGGAGTTCCTTGATCTTTGCCCCCTTAAAGCGAAGTAGCTGTCGCTTGTCTTGTGAGGTTATCGGTATCTGTCCATTTACACTGTCAAAAAACATCTACACATTACATTTACACTGTCAAAAAGCATCTACACATTACATTTACTCTGTCAAAAAGCATCTACACATTACATTTACACTGTCAAAAAGCATCTACACATCACATTTACACTGTCAAAAAGCATCTACACATTACATTTACACTATCACATTACATCAAGACTATACGGTCATTGTTAAGTCCTACATTAATGTGGCTGCAGAACTGTAGCTCTCTTGGAAAATATTGTGATTGAGTCTATTAATTTTTTTTTTCAAAAGAGCTACATGTAGTTCTGCAGCCACATAAAAGTGGACATCCCTAATTATCAATGTACATGCATAGAACAAACAATAATGATTTATTAAAATCACACTGTAGATATAATGTACACATGTTGATCCTTTCTGATGATCTTGTAAATAAGACTAGACAATGATATCAATATTCTTGTGTACTGCAATGTAGTCCTAAAAATATTGTCTTGCAATACGTTTGTTCATTTGTATATTGGCTTTTAAACATTTTTCCATTATCAGACAACCAGGGTTTTCTTAAGGTCTTGATTTCAAGGGCCAGGGCCCTTCCAAATGGGAAAAATTGCGACATTTGCTTGAAATTGGGAAAAATGTTTCATACAAAGATATAGGTGAAAACCCAATTTAGCGTGCTTTAAGGTATAATTGGGCTCCATCTGACTTTCAATACACATATCAACACTTCGCAGTGAGTTACGTCCCTTTGCGGGATCAGCCAAAGGTCAATCGGTGAAAAAACCAAGTTTTCCTTCTTTACCTTACCAAATGCAAGATGTTATTACTTTGAATTTTAGCTAATTATCAAGTTTTCATACAAGTTAATGAGTTGCCCCAATCTGGGGCATTATTGTAGTTGACTGCAATTGATGGAAAAATAACAGATGTCAAAGTTACAGGTAGGAAAATTACAAAGGCCAACGTAGGAAAATACGTTTTTTAACCGGAAGATGGCGGACAAGGGACGTGACCTCCGCAAAGTGTTGATACTTGTATTTGGTCAAAGCTTACCTCCTTCAAATAAGCAGAAGCCAAAAAAATTAGGTTTACTTTTAAAAGAATTCTGAAGCAAAAATCGTAATCTGTGGGCCTGTGAAGAAGATTTATGAATGATTTGGCTACCCTGCTTGATTTGTTTTCATTATTTGGGAATTTCAAAGCAAAAATTGGGAAAATTACCTGCTTTTTAGCATTGGGAATGGGGCCTTATTTCAGCCCACTACAGACCCTAAAAAAAATCCCTGACAACTGGTGAATGTCATAAATCTAATAACATACCTAGAAATGTCTTTGATAACTTCCTGTATCTGAAATCAAACAGAGCAAAACTCAAAAGTAAAAATCTTTGTAAGAAGATATCTAAGATACATGTATAAACTTCATTTTTGAAAATACATGATGGTATGAACTGCGACGCTTCACGCCGGCATACTTCATGAAGCGTGTTAGCATTGCAGTTCATACCCTCATGTATTTTCAAAAATAAAATTTACTTCATATATTTAAATTCTACTTTCATTTCTGTTGGGATAATCTGCCATTAAATATTTATCAAAATTCATACATGCATTGTTTACAACTGTAATGCAATATCATCACAATTTGTAAAGAGATCAAAGACAAAAATAATAGAAACGTGAATATTTAAAGCACAAGAACAGCTGAGATTTTTTTCAAGTGCTCAACGCAAACTCAAATTTTCACTTTGGACGTACCTTTTTCACAACTTTCTTCAATTCCACTGAACTCGTGGCTTGTACTTTAACATCAAATTCATCATCAGCGTCCTTTCGTTGCAATGAAATCTTTGCTCCTGTCTTGTTAAAATAATACATACAAGTATTAAATAAGCCCATGGATCACAATGCTAACCTGAGACATTTTAATCTTGAAGAAAAAAACCCCCAAAAAACCCCCAACAAATCTGGCTTTTCCCAAAGCTAAGTCACAGCGACACAGAAACAGCTTAACTAAAACAAGCACTACAATATATGATCAAAATGTGACAAAATTCCGTACTAAACAAAACAGAAGACCAAGATTTTCACGTTAAAAAACACAGAACAAGAGGTCAACATGTGAAGTTGATGAATGTTGACTGTACACAGCAGAGGGTGTTACCAAAACAAATCTCAGATGTGATTGAATCCACAGCCTTGACAATGGTGTCAAGATATTGACTCAAGATCATGATAAATTTTTATGTCACTGGCAACTAAAATAGTAAAGTTTAATGACATTTCATGAAAGGGTTTCTTAGAAAAGACCTTGAGGCAATTTCAACATCACCATGACCAGCAACTCTGACTTCAATTTTAATCTACAGGTGTATGAAGTGCTATTCAGTGTGACAGGATGCTTCAGTTCACATCACGACAGTTCAAATGAGGATTTCTATCTTAACCACAAAAAAAATGGTGTATTAAAAGGCTTCCGTCATCACCAAATCTTAATATTTATTTTCAAATTGCAGAGAAGTATCTCATTGTGCTTGTCTCAGCCAGCTGATTGCTGTCTTTCTGAGTTAATCAGATTGGGAAGAATGTAGTATGGTGACTATTCCTTTAACATTTGGTCTTTCAGATAACAGAAAACTAGCAATGGAACTATTGTAAAATAATATCACCACAAGGTTCTTAAAACTCTGTACCTATCAGATGCACTTATGAAACTACAGATGCAATATGCGTCTGAGTTATTTCCCTTTAGAAAACTTGCATACACAGTAAGGCTTAAAACAAAAATATCAATGTTGACTCTCATTGAGCACAAACCTTCAGGGACTTTTATCTCTACAAACAAAGCATAACATCCAGTACCTGTTTTTCCAGCTCTGTAACCCTTGCTCCTTTGGGGCCAATGATATTTATTCCCACCATTTGAGGAACTTTGAAGGTTGTAAATGCCCTACAAAACATATAACCTGTTAGGCTTCAATGGTCTCCTAGAGCACAAAGAGTTTTAAAACTTTATCATCATGCTTGCAAACAGTCACAAGGAAATATTCGCCTCAGTTTTATTTTCACCCTTTTGGTGAGCGAATCTAAGGCTGGATGAAATTGTTTTTTCTCACATCTCTCTTTTAACACAACTTTGAGTGGGCTAATTTAAAACGGGACAAAACCGTCAGCAAGTGTAGAAGGGCGAAAATAACACAGGGCTAAAATCCCCCTGTATAAAGTATTTAGATATTGAAACAACTAAAAGCAACATATTTTAAACATGTGTTCCTTTTTATACACTGATTAACACCATAAGATTTCAATATTGCCCAATAACAGATTTATTACAGGAATGCATTAATAGAGAAGGATATAGAAGATTCTGACTGGAAATCTTTATCATGTTGACCTTGAACTGTGATTTATCAAAACAATCTTGTTCTCACTGTGTGAATTAGATACACACAAAATCTTTATCACTTTGACCTTAAACTGTGACTTATAAAAACCAAACTTGTTCACACTCTGTGAACTAGATACACAAGGAATCTTTATCACTTTGACCTTGAACTGTGACTTATCAAAACAATCTTGTTCTTGCACTGTGAATTAGATGCACATGTATTCAGGTTGATATACTTTTGAGAAGAAAAACTATAAATTGAAAACTACAGTGTAACAAACAGACAGATGAAAAGTCTGAAGACCTGGATCAGAAAAGTTTTCTTGGGTTTCAATTCAGCTAAGATAAAATCTATAATCTACTACTTACATTGATTTTCTTTTGTCCAACTCTTTTTGTATCTGAATCATGAATAGTTTTATAATCTTAAAATGTAAACTTGTAAAGACCAACACATACATATATTATTGCTATGATACAGTCAGAGGATGCATCAGATTGACAAAATATACAGTAATTGCAATATTCAAATTCAATTTGATAGATGATCCAGAAATCTGAATATGTTAATTGATAGATAAAGCATCACTCAGTAATACTTACCAATGCAACAGCTTTATCAAATGTGTCTTCATCTGCCTCAACCCAAAGATCTGTAGACTCACGATAGCCTAAATTAATTTTTGCATTCATCTGTAAAAGTAAAAATGCTTTTGCCTCATGACAAAATTCCCTGGTTCCACAGAGTAAAATGTTCACTCCTGTCAACTCCTTAAATTACTCAAGTACTTCATCAGGCGATATTAACTCTCAACGACTGCATCAAGTAGCTAGAAACGTAACATGACGAGTCGTATATTCTAGGACAGAAACGATTCACCGAAGTATCGATACTGTTCAATATAAACGGGCGATTCAATGTTCGATTCATTGCCTCAATTTTCAGTTCAGTACGTTTATTACAAACGGGCACAAGGGACAAAATAGCATCCGATAATGGTCAGATTGTTGTTAGCCTCGAGTCTGACAAACACAATAATGAACTTAATCAGTTTAAACTACAGAGCTGCAAAGCCAACAGGCATCTCACCGTTCGGCATGAATCTTGGTAATTAAATTTTTCTTTAATGTTATTATTGGTTTCTTCTGTAGATTGTATTGTATTGAAAGTATTGAATCGCTGCACAAGTATCGCAATATGTATCGTATCGCGAAGTGCGCGTATCGTTTCAGCCCTACTGAGTATACTCAGATGATCAAAACAAAAGACGTTAAAGTTTCACACAAAAAATTGGCAAAATTGATGTGTTATATTTCATGACGCAATATCATGTATAATGTCACATTCACAGAGCAATTCCCTCTGCAGAGGATGTGAAAATTAATCTTATGATAGTCCTTCTAAGGAAGCAATTTCTAAATAAATTGATTTATCTTTTCATCTACACATGCACAAGATGAGTAATGGGATCAATTGACATACAATGTACACCTGTGTAATCATAAGTACATACTAACCTTTGACATCTCATCTCGAAGCCTTTTCAAATTGCCACCACCCTTGCCTATCAACTTCCCTTTTTCATCAACTGTTAATTCAAATTTCTTCATCTTTCGTCTGTGAAAAAAACACACAAAGATATTAAAGAGACACGTATATTGAGTTTCAAATTCGTCACCAACCTGTAATGTACTTATAATGAGTTTTGATAGTATCAGTATATATAAAACTTTGGAGCAGAGTGAACTGTTTGAACACAGGCCAAGCAAGACTTTTTAGTCAAAATATAATTTTTTGGTCTTAAATTAACTGTCCAATCCAGGAGATCCCTAATACCCTATATTATATACTATATCTTCATATTTCATACCCTGAAACGTCCTAAAATTGTAATGATTAACGAATTTTCCCTTCAAAAAATTATACATACATCATTCAATCATTTTTTGATGGACATAAACCTGTCTAATACCGGGGGTTCAAATTGACCCGCGGGGAGTGTTATACGGGGGTATCTGCAGATACCTTACCCTGAAACTTTATTTATTGTGTAATTATGAATGAAACAAACTATAATCAACAGTCTGGCAGATAAATATTGGTACAAACTGGTACATGTACTGCGTAGCTATCACAGAAAGTAATGTTTTCAACTTCCTAACTACAAATCACGACAATTTAAATAAAAAAATTCCACCTGAATCTTTATGCTTTGATACATGTATATTCAATAAACATATAACATTCAGTATAATAATATAAAAAAACATAGCGCATGTAATGAGGGTAACATAAAAATGTCTTACCCCTCAAAAGCCATTGTCAACCTAGTAGGCTGTGCCTCTTGACAATGGTTTTCTCAAGATGAAATTTTTCATTGTTACCCTCAACTTCATGCACTATTTACATATTAGTGTTAACCAACAGATGTTTACGAACAGATGTTTACCAACAGATGTTTTAATTTACCTAGATATTTCCCGGATTACTTCATGTATCTGAAATAAAACAGAGAAAAATGTTTCTAAAAACTGAATTTTTAAAAACATGTAATTTTTGTCATTATTCTTATATGAAATTATTTTCATAGCTTTTTTTAAATTAATATCATTTGGGGGGGGGGGGGGGGGGGGGGGGGGTCAAAAAGTCGTACCTTTTCCAAAGCAGTCTCTAATTCCATTGGACTTTTGGCTTGTACAGTAACATCAACATCAGCATCACTTTCAATGGTTTTCACAGAAATCCTTGTTCCTGTCTTGTTAAATAGAAATATCAATATAAAAACTGTCACTGAATCAGACATCTTGCTGTATAGGACAAAGGAACCTATCTACTCTAAATCCATTACTGTTCTCTACATGTAGCTAGGAATATACTCTTTTAAAGCGATTATCTTCATTTCTGAAAATACATGAGGTTATGAACTGCAACTCTTCATGCTGGAATACTTCGTGAAGCACGTTGTTTTTCTTAAACCGAAGATTTAAAACAGAAGAAAAATAGATCTTCAAGAAAGTAATCAATTCAAAATTATATCCTTCTACAAACTGATCCACTAACAGCAAATTTCAAAATTTTTATGATCATACATTATTTTCACGAGATTAATGTTTTTTAATTAAATACAAGAAATATTTGCAAGCCTTTGATTTTGTTTATGATCAACTTCATCTAATTAGCAAAGAATTAACATAAACACATTTAGGGGCACAAGGCGACTTCAAATCCTGACAATTTTTGACGAATCAATCTGATCCTATCCACAAGTCAATATCAAGCTTTATGAAGGATAGAAAGTTTTCTTTTCCTGACAAAGATTCGTCAAAACTATTAACATCACTATTTCATGATTACCGAACTTCTAAACACAACAACACACTGCTTGACTAATGTGATTGTAATGTAAATACGATCAAGTGAAATCAGCGAGGGACACCAGAACCTTCAGGTCTGGTGTGCCTCAATACATAACAGAAAAGAAGTACAAGCTCCTACATAGTTCTCCAGTTATTAGTGGTACAATTGCTGTATACATGCTAGAAAGTCCTATGACCATTGACCTTTCGACCTGAACAACAGTGGTCATTTGAAGTACAAGTCTTGACCAACCTGCTTATGAAGTTTGATGACCATCGGAAAGATAATTTTATAATTATTGGTCAGGCACCGATAGCTAGAAAGCACCTGACTTCTGACCTGAAATTGATCGTGTCATCTACAAGTCATGACCAACCCTACGAGGTTTTATGACTATCTGCTTTAAAAGAGGTCTTCATTTATTGGAGAGACAGCAATTGCTGTCAGCATGCTTGTAAACCCGATGAACTTTGACATGAAAATCAATAGGTGTCAAATACTAATCATGATCCCACAAGTTTGATGAACATTGGACAAAGGGTTCTCCAGTAGTTTATCAGTCTGAGAAAACATACTGTATCTACACTGATCCAGGCCCCTCGTTTTTGACACTATGCCCCACCCCCAAGCATGGTCATCTTCTTATTTACAAAATTTCACCTTACCCTTCATCAGCCACATAAATTTGAACTGTTACGAAATCCAGATATTTTATACTTCAACTTCTATGAACAAAGTTACAGTTGTCAACAGTGCACTATTACTAATGGTATCAGCATGACTTGTTAAGTACATTGTACAGCAAAACCTGCCTAAAACAGACAGCTTGGTACCAGACTTGACAGCATTCAGAATATAAATTATTAATAAGTAAAAGCGGATGTAAAATCTAACACGGCTGGAAAAGTGTATCTTTTAATACCTGTTTTTCAAGCTCCTTGACCCGTGCTCCTTGGGAGGCTATGAGTTGTTGTGCCACACTGGAGTTAACCGTCACAAAATCACTAAAAAAAGATAGAATGCGGTTTACATATTGTAGAGATTAAGCAACTAGATGTACATATGAATTTTCAAATGTTTTTATGAATTACTGTGCCTGGCATGACTAAAGTTCTTTGTGGCAGTTCTGACCTTTCATCTTGCCACACAACTTTCACTCTAACCTTGAATAAGATTGACCTTGACTTTCAGTTATTAATCAAATATTTCTACCTTATATGGTTCAATATCTTTACATGCATGACCATAAAATTAAATTTGCCAATCTAAATCTACCCATTTTATGGTTCATATATATTTCTAAAAATATCGTACTTAAAAATCAACCCACACTTGCGCAGTCTTTTGCAAGGAAGATAAAAAGCAGAAATGAAAACCCAGCAGACATATCCCGTTACAGTTTGTGTAACCTCAGCATAAGGCTTTCAATAATTCATCAACTTACCTGGAATTTAATCTGTTGAGCTCTTTTTGCATCTGAAAGTAAGAATTCATAATTTGAGACTAGATAATACTTTCATCATAAACTCCCCTAGTGCACAATCACATGCTCAATACCTGCATATGCATAGACTGAATTAATTAAGTTTGAAATATTACAAATAATATTCAAAATATTGCTTGTACATGTATATATACATATATATATATATATATATATATAAATATATATATATATATCCAAATTGTGTTTTTAAAAAAATCAGCTTGCGTTAAATTTTTAACTTTGTGTACTGTTTATTCTATTTCTTTTAATATATATATATATATATATATATATATATATATATATATATATATATAAAGCACTAAATAATCACAACTAGGTACTGAAAATTTCGCCCCAGCCCGGGGTCGAACCAGCGACGTATGGCACCCACCGCCTAGCAAGATTGTCAAACCAGTGCATAAGTCCACTCGGCCACAACGACTTCCTATATATATATATCTTAGAATTTAATAATCTTACCTTTGCAACCGCTTTATCAAACAGGGCTGCTTCTCCCTCTAACCACAGATCTGTAGAGTCGCCATAAGCTAAATCTATATTCGCATAAACCTGTAACGTAAAGACGTATTTGTAGAGTGACAATTCCTTTGTATTAAATCAACAGAGAGCTGGGAAGGGCAGATTTTATACCATATAGCGGGTTTATTCCGTGGGTCTACAATCTGGCGATTTGCTGGCTGACAGGTATGCTAATAATTTTAGCGGAATAAATTTTGGCGGACAGGGAAGAGTTGTGTCTCTTACATATACTGAAGTTGCACTTGGTTCCATATTTGGCTAGTGAAATTCTGGCAGAAAGCTATCTAACCGCTAAAATAAGCCATATTTATAACCCCGCGGAAAAAATCCACTATACGGTATCATGGCAGAAGTGAAATGAACCTGAATAATCAGTAAGTTATCCTTCTTTGTCAATTGGTGTTCTGTGTGTCCCAATCATGCTGCGTTTAACATTGCCGCTATAGACAGGCAAACAGAACAAGAGGCCCATGGGCCACATCGCTCACCTGAGTCACCTTGGTCCATATCAGAAGACTTTCTATATATATTTGCATGTTAAACCTTAGTCCTTATTATGGCCCCAACCTACCCCTGGAGGCCATAGTTTTTGCAAACTTGAATCTACACATGTCAGAAAGCTTTCATCCCCCCTTGTGGCCTCATCCTACCCCCAGGGGCCATGATTTGAACAAACTTGAATCTGCACTATGTCAGAAAACTCTCAGGTAAATATCAGCTTTTCTGGCTCAGTGGTTCTTGAGAAGAAGATTTTTAAAGATTTTTCCTATATATTTGTATGTAAAACTTTGATCCCCCCTTGTGGCCCCATCCGACCCCCGGGGGCCATGATTTTAACAAACTTGAATTTGCACTATATCAGAAAGCTTTCATGTAAATCTCAGCTTTTCTTGAGAAGATTTTTAAAGATTTTTCCTATATATTTGTATGTAAAACTTTGATCCCCTATTGTGGCCCCATCCGACCCCTGGGGGCCAGGATTTTAACAATTTAGAATCTGCACTATATCAGGAAGCTTTCATATAAATCTCAGCTTTTCTGGCTCAGTGGTTCTTGAGAAGAAGATTTTTAAAGAATGTCCCTATATATTTGTATGTATAACTTTGATCCCCTATTGTGGCCCCATCCGACCCCCGGGGGCCAGGATTTTAACAATTTAGAATCTGCATTATGTCAGAAAACTCTCAGGTAAATATCAGCTTTTCTGGCTTGGTGGTTCTTGAAAAAAAGATTTTCCCTATATATTTGTATGTAAAACTTTGATCCCCTATTGTGGCCCCATCCGACCCCTACGGACCATAATTTTAACCAACCTGAATCTGCACTATATCAGGAAGCTTTCATATAAATCTCAGCTTTTCTGGCTCAGTGGTTATTGAGAAGAAGATTTTTAAAGATTTTTTCTATATATTTGTATGTAAAACTTTGATCCCCTTTTGTGGCCCCATCCGATCCCCCGGGGCCATGATTTTAACAAACTTGAATTTGCACTATATCAGAAAGCTTTCATGTAAATCTCAGCTTTTCTTGAGAAGATTTTTAAAGATTTTTCCTATATATTTGTATGTAAAACTTTGATCCCCTATTGTGGCCCCATCCGACCCCCGGGGGCCAGGATTTTAACAATTTAGAATCTGCACTATATCAGGAAGCTTTCATATAAATCTCAGCTTTTCTGGCTCAGTGGTTCTTGAGAAGAAGATTTTTAAAGATTTTTCCTATATATTTGTATGTAAAACTTTGATCCCCTATTGTGGCCCCATCCGACCCCCGGGGGCCATGATTTCAACAAAGAAAAATCTGCACTACCTAATAAAGCTTATCTATAAATTTCATCTTTTCTGGCCCAATGGTTCTTGAGAAGAAGATTTTTATAAGATGCCACCAAAATTCCCCATATTCTTAATTATCTCCCCTTGAAAAAGGGCATGGCCCTTCATTTGAACAAATCTGAATCCCCTTCACCCAAGGATGCTTTGTGGCAACTTTGGTTGAATTTGGCCCGCTGGTTCTGGAGAAGAAGCCAAAAATGTGAAAAGTTTACAGACGGACTGACGGACGACATGTGATCAGAAAAGCTCACTTGAACCTTCGGTTCAGGTGAGCTAAAAACCAAAGCATGTTTTCTCAAATTTAAATTTACGATGGCCAATTTGTCATTAAGAAATTTTTAAACACTCACAGAGTATATCTAAACAACCACATCACCAATATTTAATTCATTTTTAAAAGATCAATATTTTTGAATTTATCCATTCTTCAACGTTTTGTAAAAGCAGCCATGTTTGTTTACATATCAAAAATGTGGATGAAAATTATAAATTAGATGGTGGATATTATACATTCAGATAAAAACCGAATAAAATCTGGTCCTGTCATTTTAAGGATTGATTTCCGAGGTCTCTTCCTTTGTGAATCTAAGACTACAGTGAAAGCAATATTCATTTATAATATATTACATTGCTCTTACCTCTACCAGCTCTTCATGAAGTCTTTTCAGATTTTTACCACCCTTCCCAATCAACTTTTTCTTTTCCATTACAGTTAATTCAAATTTCTTTTTCTCCCGCCTGGTGAAAAACACAAAATATTCATCTACACTGTACCTGGTACATGTACATACAAATTCTTATAAATTTACATGCAGTGCTGACATATGATATATTCACGGTGCTTAGACTGTTGTGGCAAGTGCAGCCAATGCGTACATCTATATAGATCTATCCAAAACAGAATTGGAAAATTCGGCAGTTTTCTGGACCTGTAAGGACAGCTGTTAAAACATCTTCACATCTTTCAACACTACTTCAGAAATTTGATACACCTATTCATTTAACGCAGGAAATACAATGCGGTTGACATAAACAGTGCAATGTGACGTTATATCTAGCTTCGCTGTTATCAACAACAAAATGTACGAGGTGTCAGTCCATCTCAAACTAAGCGTGTTCAATATGACTGCTTGAGAACTGAATAAATTCAGGAATATCGTTGTTAACTGTTATGATTTCTTTTTCTAGCACAAATAATTGATTTGTTCCGTTTTTTCTAAATACATGTATAGTACTGCAGGTTGAAAATAATCCACTTACATCTACATGCATATATCCAAATGAATTTTTTTTTGTATTGATGTCATGGATGTTTACATTGTTTTGCCTATTCATGCATGGTTGAAAGAAAAGTATTGACATCGCTCCCATACATATAGTCAATATTTATCTGTCATTGAATTATGAAACAATTGGTTGTTTTTCATATTGCTTATGTTTTTACTCTGGAAATTGAAAGTTAAGGTGATGGTGAAATATTTCATGTTTAACAATACAGCCAGTAGTAGCTTGAAGTCACCTGGATATTTAAAATTTAGTGGTGTGTAATTCCGTAATGTTAACTGCATGTTGAAAAAGCCTTAATGCCCCATTCTTGAACGTTACCCTAGTCAATGGAAAAATCTTGGTATGAGTTGTGAAGATGTGTTACGGCTACGTCTTGCATAAGTCACGCGACTCGAACAAAAGAAAATGAGGGTAGCCCAAACTTTGAATTTTGAACTAATTCTCTCTTATACATGTGCTACCATTAGAGCTCGCTGTGCTCTTAATAGAAAACATAATGGGTAGATCAAATTATACTGTTACACCTGTAAAAGAGGGGTTTTTTTTGAGTGAATTTTTTTTTTATCAATTCTGTATTACAATGTGCCAGTGCTGTTTAAAGAACTTACCTAGAAATTCCATCTACAGTTTCCTTTATCTGAAATGAAGAAGCAAAATCTGAATATATTGTAATATATAGGAAAGGAGAAGAATTTTGCGCTGGATTGGAAATAGAACCTGGGACCCCAGCATTACTAGTCAGGTGATCTAACCACTGAGCTACCCAGGACCCCAGCATTACTAGTCAGGTGCTCTAACCACTGAGCTGCCCAGACCCCAGCATTACTAGTCAGGTGATCTAACCACTGAGCTACCCCGGCCGATATCCTACTATGATATTGAACAAGCCAATAGATATGAGGGGTAAATCTTTGTATCAGGATAATTGAGCCAAATAAGAAGCTGAGCTATTTTCAATAATGCAATTGAATTTGCCCCCCCCCCCCCCCCTCCCAGTTTTAACACTGGGCAATACTATTCAATTCAGGTGTACCTTGGCCACAGCTGCTTCCAGTTTCTTCTGATTCTCAGCTTGCACTAAAACATGAGCTTCATCACTGTTGTTTTCATATCGCACAAAAATGGCTGCTCCTGTCTGGATAAAACATAAATACATGAACACATTCATTTCTTAAGTAAGTATATGTAAGTGCGTTTTTTAAATTCATAAAAAGTGCATGCAGAACTCCAAGCAAAGGAATGGAGAAACAAATGAGAAAATCAGTCCCATAGTGCACCTGGTGTGTTGAACATTCCACCACAACAGAAACATTTCTGGACCCAAGTAAACTCAAAATTTTAAAAGAAAGACTAAATATTTCTTTATGTCATAACAAAATATTGTTCAATAGTTTCACATAAGTTGTCTCTGATATTTACAGTCATCAAGAAGTACATATTATCAAAAGTGACACAATTTTCAATTCTACGAGGGCCTCATACTAAAATTTAGCTCAGATTCTGATTTTAAAGGACGGTTTCTTTTAGAAGACATAAATCGCAGCTTTGGAAAAAAAAAATCTTCTAAAAAAATATAAGTAAAAAATTTATCTATGGTACAAATAAAAGTTTCTCCAATCCTGCACTCAGTTGTATCTACAAGATCAAAAATGGTAATTCTATATCAAAAGACCAAAAATAGTGACAAAACATCGTGTTTGTGATGTCATAATGTCAGGTCTAATCGGATTGAGAACAAGTTGCATGGGAACTCTTGTACAAAATACCCTTCATTTTAAAACTTGCCAAGTTTGGAGTTCAAATAGAACCCTATCATATGTATTCCTTAAATAATCTTGAAAGTCTCAAAGATGCAAAATTTCCATGAGACTCTACGTATGTATAATCAAGAGGAGAAATATCTGTGTTTTACAGTAGTCCCTATTAAACAACCATTCCACATTTCAAATGATTTGGTTCATGCTAAATTATAGCCTTTGGCAAACCAAAACTTAGATCTTTTTGCACTATGAAGGGGCATAATTCAGAACGATAGAAGTGAAATTGGTCAGATTGCATTTAGAGGACCCTTACATCATTTCTGAACTTCTAATGTTTTGGTTTACAAATATGGCCCAGTTTCTACTTGACATTTTAGTTTAAACTTTCTTTATTATACAATGATTAACAAACAAGTCCTACAAATTAATTATATCAATGCTTCTCATTGGCTCAGATATTGGCACACGAGATGTAAAAGCAGATTGAGAGTGATTTGGGCTGTGAACTAGGGTGAGTACCTCTACTTGAACACAAACAATTTTTATATCTAGAGAGCATACATATACAATTATATATTACCTCTTTTTTCAGTGCAGCGATTCTGGCTCCCTTGGGACCAATCAACCTCCGTGCTACTTGATTGTCTATGACTATCTCACCCTTTGCACTACAAAATGTGATCAATTAGGTGTGCTTGAGTATCAGTGTACAAGGAAATTTTTCTCCATGATTTTTCTTGCTGAACTAAAGTTATTTTCACTTAATGATTTCATTTACAACTGTACAAACTACTTTTGTAGAACTACATGTATCAATAATTTACTTTTGTAGAACTACATGTATCAATAATTTACTTTTGTAGAACTGCATGTATCAATAATTTACTTTTGTAGAACTGCATGTATCAATAATTTACTTTTGTAGAACTGCATGTATCAATAATTTACTTTTGTAGAACTACATGTATCAATAATTTACTTTTGTAGAACTGCATGTATCAATAATTTACTTTTGTAGAACTGCATGTATCAATAATTTACTTTTGTAGAACTACATGTATCAATAATTTACTTTTGTAGAACTACATGTATCAATAATTTACTTTTGTAGAACTGCATGTATCAATAATTTACTTTTGTAGAACTACATGTCTCAATAATTTACTTTTGTAGAACTGCATGTATCAATAATTTACTTTTGTAGAACTGCATGTATCAATAATTTACTTTTGTAGATCTACATGTATCAATAATTTACTTTCGTAATAGCTGGATCATACAACCAATGAATCAGAATGATTTATACACGTCAGGTCTGAATTTTTTGTAATGTTTTCACAAATAATTTCTAAGTAGTTGCTAAGAATATTTTCTTTGAGTTGCTAAATTTACATATGTAGTGCTGAATAGAAGAAAATTGTTTCAAACCCTTCATACATTTACAATAAAATCAACAGCGGATCATGTGCGTATTAAGTTTCATGCAATTCTGGTTAGTAGTAAACTTACGTAAGAATGAACTTTTGTATCTGCAAAAACAAAATACCACAGCAGCATAAGCAATACGATACAATTTTTTTTCTTTTCAAAGCAACATTTGATACATGTACAATGTAAATTGAAAATAATGCAATTGAATTAAAAGTGCAGAAAATGATGAATGACAATTGTGAGGATTTTTGGGGAAAGACTGAAAATTGCAATTTATTCTTTGATTTTTAAGACAAGAATGAAAAATTTTAAAACTGTGTTGGACTTAATGAAGTGTACTGAATGCCCAGTCAATCTTAAAGAACTAAATAGCACATTGCTTGCATACTGACTTTGCCCTGGGTTTGGTTTTTTGGTGTGTTTTTTTTTATTTCACAAAATTTTGAAGATTCTATCAATACACATGCATGTAGAAATTTAAAATGCTGTCATGAACACCATCCCAGTTCCTGAGTTCATAGTTTGAACAGACTTCAATCTACGCTTCAGAAAGAAGCTAGTTACCACACACAGGAGAGTCCTGAGAAAAAGATCCCAGCCTATTCTAACCATTAATAAAAATGCACGGTCCTTCATATGAACTAAACTGGGTCCCCTTTAATACCCAAGAGTTTTTTGGGCCAACTTTCGTTAAAACTGATCGAGTACCTTCAGATAGGAAAAGATATTACAGACAAAAAGACAGGAGACAAACTTCGGTCAGTACAGCTCACTGAGTGAAGTAGTAAATAATCATCGTACCTTTTCCATAGCATCCGCAATATTTTCTTTTTGAGCTGCTGAAATGGTGACTAGAACTCCATGTTCGTTCTGCACATCGTACAAAATGTCAATCAGCGAAGCTGTCTGGGAAAATCAAAACAGGAAGTTGTCAAGTGAGAGCGAAAATTCAGGCATTACACATATAGAATGGGATACTATGTTGTGGGTAAAATAATTATAATTGTACATCTGAGAAAGAGCTTTCTGTTGGATATTCACCTATATATCAATTGTTTTTGTGTTGTGTTTCTGATCAAAATGTATCCATATAGTGAAAATAATATTCCTATGAATCAGGATATGAATTAGAGCTTTATCAAACAACAAACGAAAACTTCCAGGTTTAACGTAGATTATTCTAATCTGATTTTTTTTTTTTTTAACATTTGTTGATATCTTTAACAGTTAATCATAAGCAGTAGTGGATTGTATATCACAGACATTTTACAAACCTCAATCTTTATTTCTCTTAAAAAATACATATTTTTCGAACTCAGTTGTTCTGCACTTTGTTTAGGAATGAACAGCAATTCTTCTAACCTGGGTAAAAAATCAAAGAGGAAATTCACAAGCACATCATCAATATAAACACATTATGAGACCGTCTGGTTTTACCATTTGTGCCAGATATTTCATGATGGAACATAACCATTCGAAGAATATATTAGATATTTGTTTGTAAATATGTGACATTGTATTAAGTATTGTAGATCACTTTTATTTTGCAAGACATTATTTTGTGAGGATACAATCATCCATTTATTCACGTTCAGCAGATTGTGTGTAGGAAAAACTTTGATCCACCCCCATATTCTTCTTACCTGTCCTGGAGAGGTAAGCTGTCTCTCATTTGTGATATATGGCTCTGCAGGACTCCATCAATCTGTTCATAAAAATATCAATCAGAATGTATGTACATGTACATTAATAACTCAAGATATTAATATAGTGTCTAATTCAAGGCCACTCTTTTTAGTACTAAAGTTAAATTGCTGAAGGTACAAATACCACACAAGACATGCAATATTGTTTAATATGGTAGACATATTTATTTCCACGGAGTGATAATTTCATGGATAATCATTTTTGCTTTGGTCCGTGGGTACGAGATTCTGCTGAGTTGCACATGGCTTACATGAAAAGAGCTTATATATTTTAAGTCCATAGGTATGAAATTACACGGATTTTATGTGACCTCGGACTTTATAGTGGAAATAAGCAACACAGTGCACAAAAACATGTACTTTACAGTAGTATCTGAATCGAATTAGCTAATCAAACGTTCCTCAAAAGTGTAAAATGTCTGGCCAGAGGATGTGCTGCAGATTTCAATAGAGGACATGGCAATTTACCTCCAGTGATCATACAAGTATTTGTCATGATATCTTAAACGTTGTAAAAATACAACTGATATGACCTAATCATACTTTTTCTACCTCCAAAATGAAAGAGTGTTGATAAGTTAGCTAACTGCAATGCATGTTATAAAGACTACTGAGAAACTATTTTCTTTTTCTGTTCTGCAGTGTGTATCGCATGTAGATTAATTATAATTCCAGCGATTTGTATTCATGCTTTTCTAATGTTTCACAAAGAAACATATTGTAATGTCTCTCAGAACCAGTCAACTCTAACCTAATTATACATGTTGGTACCTCAACAACAGCCTTTATAAGGTCATACAGTATATGTGGTACCTCAACAACAGCCTTGATAAGGTTATACAGTGTATGTGGTACCTCAACAACAGCCTTGATAAGGTTATACAGTGTATGTAGGTACCTCAACAACAGCCTTGATAAGGTCATGCAGACTGCCCGCTGTGATGTGGACCGGGACTTTCTCCCCGTCTGTTGATTCTAGGTCTAACTGGACAGTTGAGCTTGTCTACAAACAATAAACAAAATTCCTTACAAAGAATAAAACATTATAAACATTAAACTGAAAGAAAACAGCAATGATACCTGTATCCTGTAAGAGAATATCAGATCTCAATCTTCTTCAAACTGTCTCACGTTGGACATTTTGAATAGTTTGAATTTTGTGCTTCCTGTACATAATATTTTCAACCAGTTACTAAGTAGAGTTTCTAATTTTCATACCGAATAAGAAAAGGCTGCAGTTTCTGGAGAAAGTGACAGAAATTTGTGTTAGTCTGATGGAATGTTGCATGGAGAGGGGTAACACAGAATGTCACATCGGAAAATTATCAAGAAAAAATATACATGTACCTAACTCATCTACCTACAGCATGTCTTCTCATACACAGACTATACTCACGGTATATTATTGTAAATTTGTAAAACTACTGGATTGCTATCACTGGACACTGTATAAGAATAACAGAAGTTTTCTCTATTTAATCCACTGATTTGTGTTTTCTCTAAACACTAACCGACATAAAGTTTCATCATCCAGTCAAACTTCTTTCATGGGATGAGATAAGATAATCATACCACACAAATATTCTTATGGTTTATATGAATAGTAACTGTTACAAAATTTCATATACTGTACATGCTTTTAAAACTAAAAACATAGAACATAGGTTTACATATAACAAGGAAGACGGCCACATTTACATTACTACAGTACTAACATCGTGACAGAATCCATTCTGTAGATCAGCTTTAAAATAGCGAAAAATTAATTCAGTGGTAGAAAACACATTGACCTGTAATAACCTGATGCACAGTATTATATGTATGTAGAGACTACCTTTACTTGCCTCTTGAGAGCAGCAGAATTTGAATATTCCAATGACAGTGTGACAAAGGTTTCTTATTTTTCCAATAGTATTACAAATTTAAATACAAAAGTTAAAGCAACAACCTTGACAACAATTTCTGTTGTCCCACTATCAGTACTGACAACATCAGTGGGAGAGGGTATCACAGTGTTCTCTGGACATTTGTAAGCTAGGAAATACAGATCCAGACTAGGCAATCCTCAACTAGAAAGTACAGATCCAACCTAGTAAATATAGATCTAGACTAGAAAATACAGATCCAGACAAGGAAATACAGATCCAGACTAGGAAATACAGATAGACTAGGCAATCCTCAACTAGAAAGTACAGATCCAACCTAGTAAATATAGATCTAGACTAGAAAATACAGATCCAGACAAGGAAATACAGATCCAGACTAGGAAATACAGATAGACTAGGCAATCCTCAACTAGAAAGTACAGATCCAACCTAGTAAATATAGATCTAAACTAGAAAATACAGATCCAGACAAGGAAATACAGATCCAGACTAGGAAATACAGATCCAGACAAGGGAATACAGATCCAGACAAGGAAATACAAATCCAAACAAGGAAATACAAATCAGACTAGAAAATACATATCCAGACAAGGAAATACAAATCCAGACTAGGAAATACAAATCCAGACTAGGAAATACAGATCCAGACAAGGAAATACAAATCCAGACTAGGAAATACAGATCCAGACTAGGAAATACAAATTCAGACTAGGAAATACAGATCCAGACAAGGAAATACAGATCCAGACAAGGAAATACAGATCCAGACTAGGAAATACAGATCCAGACTAGGAAATACAGATTCATAGTTACATATCTACAGCAGAGATACTCTTGTTTGCACATGTACACTTACTTCTTTTCCAATTTGATCTTTGTTCTTGGACAAGGCAAATGCTGAGGTCTTTGGAAGCCAGAACGTTTTGTTTGCACCATTTCTGAAAATTATTTTATGAAATGATGATTATTATGTGACATCATTGTGAATGTGACCAGAAACCCACTGTGGACAAGAGGAATAAACTCTAAATAATAAGTCAGTGTAAATTATTCAGAGGCGACAGAGTTACTGAAAACACACAGTATTGACATTTTATTTGACCTTACCATCATTTCATTATTTTTCACTGAACACTGTAGGTATTCTTTGTTTTGTGGGTGTGTCAGATTGTGAAAGTAAATGACCAACACAGTAGGATTTTTGTTCATAAAAAGAGAACACAGTGTACCTTTCGATAGAATTCAAATCAACATAACTGGGTATTTTATTATTTTTAAAAAAGAAAAGAAATCTATGATATTTGATGAAACCACATTATGTCATTAGGCCAAATTATAGCATGTACTCAAGGTCACTCAAGCAAGCCAATCATCAAAAGTAACCATTGGTAAATAATGTAAACATTTTACAAAATTGAAGTATCTATCAAATTTTTCAAAATTTTGTTGCAGTTTTACAAAAATTCACAAATTATAAACAAGAAACAACAGTGTGAAGAACAGTCACCTCCCCCCACCCCGCCCCATTTCATAAACATTCATTCACACTGTAATTTTGCTTCCCCACTATTTCTGTCCCAAACTTACTCTTTCTCTCCAGTAACAGAGGATTCTGTGTGACCACCAGATGATGAGACATCAGAACAAAGTCTTGAAGAGGTGCATACTCGACGCAGGTTGTTAGTCCTCAGTAATGAACTCTGCTGACTAAAAGATATGTATACAATTTATCAATTCAGTAAGACACTCTGCTAACAAAAAGTACATACAGTTGAACATCGGCAACTCGAACACTGATATTTCTTACACCATGGATATGTCAAAGTGATTCAGAAGTCCTAACCACTTATTCTTTAAGTATTTTACCCTCAATATTTCAAATCCTCAGATATCTCGAAAAAAAATTCTCGGTCCCATCGAGTTAAAGATAATGAGGTTTGACTGTGCATGGATGAAAAACTACATGTGTACAAGATGAATATGTAAGATATAAATACAGGAAAATACACAATTGTATATTAACTCAACACAAATACAATATACTTTTCTTTTGTTCTTAGAATATCATTGTCATGTTGAGGACAAAAGTTACATGTACATGCTGTAAGTTCAACTATACAATGGCACGGTTTTAATCAAGATGTGAATAGTTCCATAATTCATTTGTTTTAAGAATTCATATCTTGTATATTATTTCGACTCAACAAACAAATCTTGATTCAGTGAAGGCTATATGAAGAAATCAATAATGCTATATGTCTCCAAACAAACAATACACCCACATTATGTGAACAATGAATTCCTCTGTTTTGATTTTTTGAGCTTATAATGTTAATACATTAAAAAAATTTTACATTGTTAAAAACACCCAAAGTGATATAAGAAACATTTTGGATAATGTGTAATGCACTGGACAGTGTAAGGGTACTTCACTTATCCAGATGATTCCCAGTTAACTTCAACAAGTATGACATTTCCATCTTGTAGTGTGATGTTACTATTAGATTGGCCTGAATAGCTCAGCGAGTGAAGCACCTGACTACTGGATAGTAACACAGGGATACAGAGTCCAAATTGGCAGTCCCGTCACATATATTTTCTAGTCATTCCTTATCCTAGTTACATTAACATTACTGCCCAATAAAATATTCCACACAAAAGGTATGTACATGTCTTAGTTAGGGCTATCTGTAATATGGATATTGGCCTGGATAGCTCAGTGGTTAGAGCATCTGACTAGTAAAGCAGGGGTCATGGGGTCGATTCCCAGTCCAGCCATTAATTTTCTCCTTTACTTTTACATTTTATTAAATGCCGTTCACTACTCCTGGACTTCAGGTGAAAGTCCTATTACAAAATCTGGGTTGTGTGTCCTCAAGGATGGAGGCAATTTAAGGAGGGAAGAAAATGTAGTAGTTAGGGCTATATGGACCATGAATATCAGTCTGGATAACTAATTAGAAAGTCTTGTGAGCAAGATTTATAGGGGTATCATAAATCTCAAAAGAAACGGGAGATTTGTTATTCTAGCAGTGGTTAGGTGGCAGATGGACTATGTATATATCTATCTGGATATAGCTCAAGTCTGGTTCAGTGGACAGGTCAAGACTGATTCAGTGGATAGTTTATGACTGGTTCAGTGGTTATGAAGGGGTCCCTGGTTGGATTCTCCAGCCAGATATTTTCGATTTGTTTTGTTTCTTCAAAAGTTATGCATCTTATGACCAAGGTAATACTTGCGGTCAAAAAGAAATAAACCAGAAAAAAAAATCTGCATCAGTCTTAGAACTCAGGAGGAAAAGAAATGTTCCGAATAACGATTACTGACATGACCTCTAAATGTTTGTTTATACCGAAGTTCACACATAATTATCACACGGGATGAAAAAGAGAATGCATGACACATGTACAAAGAGTAGTACAATTTTTTTTTTCAAAATTGAGGAAACTGAAATCAACAAGAAAATCTGCGTATACATCATCAGTATAACAATAATTATTTCACGTGTTATACGATTTTACTCGAATTTCCTCCAAAATGATCTCTGTGTCAATGAATAAAAGAAAAGAATATGATCATGCTATCTCTAAACTGTGCATGCAGAAGCATATTAAAAGCAAAAACTGCATTGTCATAACATATATACCATACCTATTTAAAAGAACACTGAATTTATGTAATTTTTGATAATGCATTCGCCGGAGAATGTAAGTCGCCATTTTGAAAGATGTGGGTAGAATGAGTGCCAGAAAGTGAGCCGGGATTCATAGTTTCAAACGGTTTTATAGTCAACCAGAGAAATCTTATATGAATGGAAAGTAACCATGTAAAATAATATATTTTGAAATTTAAAAGTTTCAAATTTACCTTATTAGTTAAATAATTTCTTTGTTATAGAATAGCTCTGGGAAATAAATATGTTTTAAAAAATTCACTTTTTTATCTACAAGTCGCTATTAGAAAACATTTAGTACATGATTAAAATTGGCAAGGTCATTGTGAAATACCTGTAGCTTTATTCAGACCAATGCATGTTTTTTTTAACTTTTAAGTTGTTGATCATTATAAATCATAGGCTGAAGATGTGTTGTACAGAATCATCACTTTGATATTGTTCTCCTGGACATGTTGTAGGCAATCTTTCTACATATTTGCATTGAGCAGGGGAACTTTGAAAATGTGGAAAATCTTTATCTTCTGACTTCTCTTCTGAGAGCTGGGATTAAGGCTCTTATACTCAGGAACAATATTGGTCTCGACAGATTCCAGATGTCTTCATCGAATGGTATGGGTTTGTCAGGTGTGCTGTTATATATATAGTACACATTTGTACCGCAGCCCTCTACGTAAGTGTGAAGTGCATGTGTCCCGGTTACTGCATTAAATAGTTATGTTCATCTTTACACGTTGGATTCTGTCTCAATCGTTTGTCATGGTAGCATGGGGCATATATTTAATACTTTGGGAATACATTAAAATACTTTGGAGATACGTTCAGTACTTTGGATATACGAGGGCTGTTAAATGTGAAATGTGTATTGTACGATATCTTAAAAGCAGTGAAATGAACATAATTTCAATCTCTGAATCCATTCTAAAATGTGTCACGGTACGCTGATTTTGGGTAGACCTAGGGCTCTGAGGCACTGACTGATGGCTATAAGCCAAGGGCTTGTCTGGACTTGTAACGACGATCAAATAAGAACTTTTTAGGTTTTGGAAAAAGGAAAAAGTCACATGGGGCTAGATCTGGAGAGTATGGTGGGTGTGGCAAGACGGTAACCTTCTCCGACTTCAAAAATTGCTTCACAAGCTCAGATGTATGTGATGGAGCATTATCATGAAGTAGTCGAACATGCCTAAATCCTGACAAAGGGCGTCGTTTATGATAATATTTCTTGAGCGTTTTAGTATAACATTCAGGGCCGTAAATTAACCTTCAATTTGGAGGAGGCAGGAAATTAGGCGGGGGTCTGGGGGCCACCCAGGCCCCCCAGACGCTGAGCACATTTTGTGCACACTGAACACGTTTCGTGCAAAATCCTTGATTCTAGGGCCTTCTAAGATGCTACTTGACTAACTCATTCTAAAAGAAAGATTTGGAATGCTTTTTAAGGGAGGTATCATGTTCTTAGTTACTGGAAACAACATAAATTCTAATGAACTTTAAATTTTAATTTTTTTTTGGCTCAAAAGTTGGAGGAGGCAGCTGCCTCCTCCGCCTCCATGTAATTTACGGCCCTGAACATCTCGGTAATACCGACCTGTAACACTTTTGGCCTTCGGCACCGGAATTTGTATAGCTATACCATCACATGAGAAGAATATGCAATAAAGAACCTTCTTTGTGCTTATGGTTCTTTTGGCAACTACAGGCCTTCTATCGTGTTTAGTTAGCCATATTCTGTTTTAAATTTTTCTTACTGGTTCGAAATAGTGAACCCATGTTTCGTCACCAGTAACAATGTTTGCAAATTGTCTTTGATTGAATTTGGGAAACATTTTGAGCAATTGCTTAGCGGTTTGTACTCGTACCCGTTTTTGGTAATCTCTCAATATATGCGGTATCCATCTGGCAGAAATCTTTCGTACTTTCAAAATACGCTTCAAAATGAAATGCACCTGCGATAGCGAATAGCCAACAGCTTTGGCAATATCACGAATCGTGTATCTGCCATTTATTTCAATTATTTCCCTGACTTTTGAGACATTTGCCTTGCCTGTTACAGTCACGGGTCGGCCAGATTTTGCTGAATCTTTGACGGACTTTGTGCCAGTCAGAAATTTCTTTCTCTGCCTACGAACTGTCTCATAAGATACCTTATCAAACTTATAAATTTCCCCCAATTCAGTAAAAATCTGCATTACCGAATGACCGAGTTTTGTGGGAACTTTTATATAAGCTCTAATTTCTTCAATATTCTCAATCCGCTTCCCAACCATTTTTACAACAGTGGTCAACGACTGGCTCTATTGAAATGACTATAAGTTTAAAACTATGTGGAGCTGAAGGCTCGTGTTAAGGTATTGAATAGAGCTATTCACGAGTATCATCATACACGAAATCGTACAAAGCTTTATCGCACTGTGGTACAATACACATTACATATCAAACAGCCCTCGCACGTTTAATACTTTGGGGATATATTCAATACTTTGGGGATACATTTAGTACGTTGGGGATACATTCAATACTTTGGGGATACATTTAATACTTTGGGGATACACTTAATACTTTGGGGATACATTTAATATTTTGGAAGTACATTTGATACTATGGGCAGGGCCGTAAATTAACCTTCAATTTGGAGGAGGCAGGAAATTAGGCGGGGGTCTAGGGGGCCGCCCAGGCCCCCAGACGCTGAGCACATTTTGTGCACACTGAACACGTTTCGTGCAAAATCCTTGATTCTAGGGCCTTCTAAGATGTTACTTGACTAACTCATTCTAAAAGAAAGATTTGGAATGCTTTTTAAGGGAGGTATCATGTTCTTAGTTATTGGAAACAACATAAATTCTAATGAACTTTAAATTTTAATTTTTTTGGCTCAAAAGTTGGAGGAGGCAGCTGCCTCCTCCGCCTCCATGTAATTTACGGCCCTGATGGGGATACACTTAACACTTTGGGGATACATTTAGGATGTTGGGGATACATTTAGTACTTTGGGGATACATTTAGTACTTTGGGGATACACTTAATACTTTGGGGATACATTTATTACTTTGGGGATACATTTAGTACATTGGGGATACATTTTATACTTTGGGGATACATTTAGTACGTTGGGGATACATTCAACACTTTGGGGATACTTTTAATACTTTGTTGATACACTTAATACTTTGGGGATACATTTAATACTTTGGGGATACACTTAATACTTTGGGGATACATTTGATACTTTGTTGATACACTTAATACTTTGGGGATACACTTAATACTTTGGGGATACATTCAATACTTTGGAAATACATTTGATACTATGGGGATACATTTAGTACTTTGGGGATATACTTAATACTTTGGGAATACATTTGATACTTTGGGGATCCATTTGATACTATGGGGATACATTTAGTACGTTGGAGATACACTTAATACTCTGGGAATACATTTGATACTTTGGGGATACACTTAATACTTTGGGGATACATTCAATACTTTGGAAAGACATTTGATACTATGGGGATACATTTAGTACTTTGGGGATACACTTAATACTTTGGGAATATATTTATACTTTGGGGATACATTTGATATTTTGGGGATCCATTTGATACTATGGGGATACATTTAGTACGTTGGAGATACACTTAATACTTTGGGGATACATTTGATACTTTGGGGATACACTTAATACTTTGGGAATACATTTGATACTTTGGGGATACATTTGATACTTTGTTGATACATTTAAAACTTTGGGGATACACTTAATACTTTGGGGATACATTTGATACTTTGGGGATACACTTAATACTTTGGGGATACATTTAATACTTTGTTGATACACTTAATACTTTGGGGATACATTTAATACTTTGGGGATACACTTAATACTTTGGGGATACATTTAATACTTTGTTGATACACTTAATACTTTGGGGATACATTTAATACTTTGGGGATACACTTAATACTTTGGGGATACATTTGATACTTTGTTGATACACTTAATACTTTGGGGATACACATAATACTTTGGGGATACACTTAATACTTTGGGGATACATTTAATACTTTGGAAATACATTTGATACTTTGGGGATATATTTGATACTTTGGGAATACATTCAATACTTTGGGGATACACTTAATACTTTGGTAATACACTTAATACTTTGGGGATACATTTAATACTTTGGAAATACATTTGATACTTTGGGGATATATTTGATACTTTGGGAATACATTCAATACTTTGGGGATACACTTAATACTTTGGGGATACATTTGATACTTTTGGGATACACTTAATACTTTGGGGATACATTTGATACTTTGGGGATACATTTAACTGAGTCACACCAAGTGATATGATCTGGATACCAGTTGGATGACGCTTCTGATCAACTAATAAAGTAATGTACAGACAAATAAAGTACTGAACTACAGACAAATAAAGTACTGTACTACAGAACAATAGAGTACTGTACTATAGACCAATAAAGTACTGTACTACAGAACAATAAAGTACTTAAGAACAATAAAGTACTGTACTGCAGACTAATAAAGTGCTGTGCTGCAGACTAATAAAGTACTGTGCTATAGAACAATAAAGTACTGTACTACAGAACAATAGAGTACTGTACTATAGACCAATAAAGTACTGTACTACAGACAAATAAAGTACTATACTAAAGAACAATAAAGTACTGTACTGTAGACTAATAAAGTACTGTGCTTTAGACTAATAAAGTACTGTGCTATAGAACAATAAAGTACTGTACTACAGAACAATAAAGTATTGTACTACAGAACAATAAAGTACTGTACTACAGAACAATAAGTACAGTAGAGATCACATGTACATGTACATACATGCCTTTGATATGTTTTAGAACATTTGTACTGATTTTGTTAAAATGGACAATGAGTACTTATACATCAGGAACAAACTGGAACATTCAATAGTCACCCAGTGAAATTTTAGTCCAGTTTCACTCAAAGTATTTTTTTCTTTTTTCAGTGGTATATTATGAAAATAACATCTTTTCAGGGACCACATTGGAGGTATGGGCGTTACTTTTGTCAGTTAAGTTACCCAAACATTCAAACCAACTCCAAAATGAGTTCCGATGTTTTGAGAACGACAAAACTCATTGTTTGGACAAGCATAGCTCATAATGATAGTCAGATTCATCGACATGCTTCATCTCTGTACACTGCGTTCCGCATTTATTGTTGCTGTCAAACTCACTGATAGCCAGATGCTGTTTTTATGACGCATGCTCTTCTGACGGCATACTTTGGTGCAGAATTACATAAGGAACATGAGTGGTGTTGCATTAGGGGTTTATTAACACAGAGAAATATCTTTACATGTTTTGGAAGAATATGCACGATTCTTAGATTTGATCAACAAGGCCACCCGCTTCCTTTTCTTTGATCTGGCAATGCAATTACGCATAGGCTGTACTGAACAGATTCATTATCTGTAAATATAATAAAATACGAAAAATATCATCTACGTTCTAATTTGTCATTAGAATGCATGCAATTTTGATAGGCTGGTTTTATATTTTGCTGATAGGTATTTTCATACCTGTACCGACTCCGCCATAAGATTCTAAAATCTTATTAAAATGTCTTATCAAAACAATTATGGCGGCTTTTAAGACTTTGTACATTCTTTACATGTACTACAATTCGTGGAGGAGCCAACATTTACAATAGACTCGTAATCTGATTGATTACTGATAGGCTTTCAATTCAAGGCCATGGTATATGTGTGTATTCTGAATTTTGAATGGCTAACGACTTGACATTGGATTATAAAATCAACATTGTATGGTGGTGGTGGTGGGGGGGGGGGGGGTATAAAGCTACATATTCTGAAGCTGCATTCGAATGGGGATATGTTATTTGTGGCCGATAATGTTGATTTTAATTAACATCCATGTTACCGGCTCTGATAATGTGCTGCCATTAAAACTCACTCTACAACGTTGTACATGTAAATAAGCTTTGGTGGCCAAAAATAACGAATGAGAAGATAATTTTTCCTTAATTCCTCTGTTTTTATGTATGTGGGGAGGTCCTTTTCACAAAATTCTAGTGGGAAAATAAACGTCCCCCCCCTTAAAAAAAACCATTCCCAAAATCTGGACTGTTTAGTATATCTTATTCATTCTCTGGGATGTCTCGATAAACAGACCGTCAATTTTGGATTTTACAAATTCCTGATATCAAGCTTGATGTTTTCTCTTCTTTGCAACATAATGGATGTGTTTTTAAAATATGTTATTTTCCTACTGAAAGCAAATGCTTGGATGCGGTATAGATTGGATTCACTCTGTCCGTCTGTCTGTCCGTCTGTAGATGCATTTTGGAGATTTTTGTAGGAGGCTATTCATTTTACTTAACATTGTAGACATGTAAACCTGTACACCGGATACTTTCAGATTAATATGTTCAATTTTGAGACAGTTTGTGCATTAAGCCAATATCTCCTTCAAACAACTGTTGGCGGTCTATTAGTTTCACCACTGTCTGTTTGTCTATCTGTCTGTCATTTCATCCATCCATCTGTTATTGGTATACTTCATTGGTTTCATCAAGTTAAGTATAGATTCAAAATGAATATTGAAACTCGTATCTTTCTGGTCTTCAAATGAACAATATTTCAAATATGCCCCATTATGGATTAGCTCCGCAGGAGGTATTAGTTCCCGCGAACGACAAGCCTAATTTTGTCCAGCTTAGAGGTGCATTTTTCAACAGCTGAAGTACATGTAAAACGGAAACTATAGCTAGTCTATGGCTTAATGTGATAATTTGAATCCCAGCATGGCACGCAGAAGATGTTGCATGGTTTGTTCCCTTGGATAGGGCAATATATTTATCTGCAGAGACTTTTATAGTATTATACTGTCTTTTTTCCCGATGTTGAAAAACCAGATCAAAATTTTGTTAGTATGATAAACTATACAAACAGGTAAATTTTGACAAATTATCAATTTGTATTAACGAGGTAGTGGTCTATTCAATACAGGGGGGGGGGGACGTTTAATTCTCTAATGCATATTCATAAGATATGTGAAAGTGCTGCGGAAAAAGTATTATTAGAAACACCACAGAAGAGGAGGATTGGTTTACAATATGTAGAATTCAAAATAATTTTATTTTAATCATGAACAGGAAGTCCCCCTTCACACGCCCATCGTTCAGTGGTTCTCCCTACCCCTTTCTCTGGCTGACCGTCCCGTTCATTCTTTAATCGCTGAGCGTATCCCACCAACAGCCTGCAAGCCATACCCACTTTCGCGTCGCCATGTTGTTGTCTTCACTTCACAACTTCAGCTTGCGACACCACGTGATCATAAATGGGATATTTATTTTCCGACTCGGGGAGAAAATAAATGAATTTAAAATTAGCTTGATTATTTTTAATCCGATCATGTTAAATCGTATAAGTTGTTCAAAGTTTATAACTTGATTATTTATAATTTCATATAGCTTGATAAAAAAAACAACACCACACCACAATATACATTAATCTACAGGAGCCTGTAATAATAATAGTAGGGGTCTATACCATACCACCCCCTAATTAGAGGGTGATATGGTATACATACTTGTACTATACTATTATTACAGACCATGTTACCGGTCCCTGTGTAATGTTCAATTAATATGGCCATATAGCCATATTATTTTTTACTATCCTAGTATCCAAGGTTTAGTTTATATGTCGCGATTGACATCTTGAACCCTTATTCTTAAAATATCATCAGTTAATGGCCAACATTTTTGCAGTTGCTCCCCTTACACCGGAAAAGGGGGGCGCGCTTACGATTGCGGTCCTAAGCTTCGCATAGATTTTTAATAGTACTAGCAATTAGTGCGTAATAAAGCTTTTGTTGCCAACTTCTTTATTATGCTGAGTTTTAACAGTTTGTAATATTTCTATGATAAAAACAAGGATTAATTTCTTAGATTTTCTGGTGAAAACTTTTTAAAAATATGTACGTCGTCAAATTGTAGAGTTAGGAAGGGGGTATTTGACGTTTATTTCTGTTCAAATTATGCAATTAATATCGAGGATTTCAGTCGTAATCTGTTTTAAAATCAACAGACACCTAGAATTAAAAACACAATGAAATCATAATGATACAATCAGGCACGTAGCATCGTTTATAAGACGGGGTTGACTTCATGATATTGCTTGAAAAATATTGACAAGTAAATTTTTAAAAATCCAAACCTCGAGAAGGAAGGCGGCAAGGGTTGATCTTTCAGTTCCATTCATCGGTTAAATTTTACATTTCCATAACCATTCATGAATATTGCTGACACCTTGACAGATTTCAAGCATGCGCACTTCAGCTTCACGCGACTTTCTGTACTCTATATGTGACCAGATTTATAATATGTGTGGCTTATGTACATGCAATATGTTTTATAATTGCGAGAATTTGAAAATAAGCTAAGTGAAAATATATAAATTCAGTGACCTATACTAAGTACAAAATGTTTGGAAAGATCGTCGGTCATTAATTTGGGGTTATCCAAATTATAAGACATTAAGAAATAAAACCTGTTAATTTTGGTTAAGTTGCTATGTCAGAGATATAATACTGTCAGGAACTGTACTCTTCCTTGAAAATCTGTATTCGCACCTTCACTTAGTGCCGCTACTTAAGCAACAACACAAAAATAAATAAATAAAATCGCGCAGTTGGCAGCACGCAGTGGCAGTTAGTAAGTACCCGTGACAGGAAGCAGTGACAGTCGGCAGTCAGATATGGAATTCCATAAATCAGATTCAATTTACGTCTATCATAAAATCTTGCTTTTGAGGTTTGGTTATGTATTTCATATCCACAACGTCCAATGGAATCGTTATAAAATGCATTCTGCACTAGGAGACCAGCTGCGCAATATTACATGGCTGATTAGTCGTAGCATTCATGGGGTAAAAATGTCTAAAGTGTTTTCGGAAGATTTCTTTAATTGTTCAGAGATATGACAACAGCCATAACCTATGAGAAATAGAAGGAACGAGATGATTTCAAGCCATAGGAAATTTTCAGTCATGCTGCTAGGGAAGTGTTCACTAAAATAATGCAGGGTTTCTCATGAACTTTACTTTAACTTGCAAACATCCTCGATTGTTCGGGAAACCCAGTACTGGAACTTCTTTGGCCAAGTCTTCTCTAATTAGCCGCACGTGCACGGAATACGCCACAGGGTAGGGAGCTCAATAATGCACTGGCAGTCGGCACTTGAAATTAAGAAGCGAGGTGAACGGTCGATGTACCTCGTATTTCCAAAGAAACAAACATCGCATGACGCCTTTTACATGTGGTATTTGAATTATTTGATACTGTAGGCCATAAAGTTGTTCATTGGCCAATAATTTGTAGAAGTGCTGGACATCGGCTTTATTACGTCACTTAAGCGTTGTTATTGTGACTTAATCAATACTTTTGGAAGGAAATGGTTGTGTGTGTAGGTTGTAAGCATGACATGACCAACAAGCTCGAATTTCAGAGATTTGAATGGTTCTACGATATCGGAATATTTTTTGAAAGAGAAGAACAACATGGCGTAGCTTACCTTTTTATTTCGAAATGTCAATAAAATGTACTCTTAATATCTGCATTGTACTGAAATGCCAAAAGCTATGCATATACATTGTCAATTTCAAGAGAAGATGCAAGCTCCAGATATATAATATTCAGCACACTGCTTATCGTGTCCATTTACCAAGCTATTTTGATAATAACTGTATGTAGAAGATTTTTGTTTTCACCAGTTAACATCCATGAAATGACGGCAGTATAGGCAGAACATGCAATTCAAGTTTCAATCGGAGCTGTTCACAGATTTAGCTTGTTCGTCATCATAGCACACGTTCACAAAACAAGTCGATATCACGAAATACCGTTTATAAAATTCTTTAAGTCAACAAGGTACGAAAATAAGAATGTAAATTTTTCTTAGTGACACGTTTTATTCTCCCTCCCTTGCTTCTGCCATCATCTGTCGACGTTTCGCTTTTGCCGTCATCCTTTGGCGTCTAGGGTCACGTGACAACCCAGTTGGCGGCAAGCCAGCATTGTTCGAGTTCGTTTGTTTGTCACCAACAGACCTTTGGACATTTTCTTTGTTTTGTCCGTTTTCTGTATCTTCCTGTAATCGTGATTCGGCATTTGTGGTCGCCTTCTTTTCAGTTTTTGTCCCAACCTTCGGTAGCAGTCCATCCATGGATCTGGAGAACGCCTGCATGGACTTGATTTCATCGGAAGCGTTTTCGTCGTGAATATTTTCCTCGTCCACTTCCTGAATCTCATCGAAGGTTACCGGCTGAGTCTTATACCGAACATCCTGACGTGACGACCTTGTTCGACGATTTCGCCTTTGGGGAGACTGCGGTCCAAGGTCAGGGGTCAAATGCAGACGGGAAAGTCGCTCGGGAAAATGAGTCTCGTAGTGAAACAAAGGATCGTGAATTCTTGTTCCCATTTCCTGAAAAGTATAGATAGCCGTTGTTCAAATTCTTGAAAGTACACATACCTGGGTATGAAATAAGAAAATATGCACTACATCATGATGTAGAGTCAAGAAACGATTCCGTTCTTTAAGGAAAACTCGAATCGACAGTGTATATGGGTAGAATTTTGATCTTCTAATGCAAAAGGATTACACACCTCCACTACAGATTGCCATAATATTAAAACGTGCACAGAATCAAACCTACATAATTTATAAAAGTATTTGGAGAACAAATATTGTCATATGGTTAATGTTATTTTGCTTTACCTCTCTGGATAAGTTTTGTTAAATTAACTTTGGCGTACATATATTTACAATGTATTTAAAACGAACAAAATAACGACGAATCTGGATGTTACAAATTATACACATTTGCAAAACTTAGTGGCTTGCAAATTGGTTCCACGAATGTTCCACATGCTGAAAACAAGATCATGATGTTTCGTAACGTGAAAACTCAAAACAAACGTAGATGTAAAAAACGAATAAGATTTACAAGATCAAAGAAAATAGCAGAAAACACAGAGAGCGAAGACACCTTGCGTTTAGTTGTGTAACCCAAACAACAGTGTAACTATATCGTATAACCTCCTTCTCTTGAGACCCCATTCAATCCATTCGTAGCACGAATTTACGCAACCAATCTGAGGTAGGGTAAATATTTGGAGATCTGAGAAACAGAACAACACAGCTTGAATAAAAAAAAAACTGGAACAGGGTTCTCTTGAGCGATTAATGCAGCAGGAATGAGAGACACTTAGAAGACGCTTAGTGCGTAATGGATAATCTCTGTCAGCACCTTGTTGCGTTCGATGCTCCTAACTAAAAACATACCCACAGTGTGACCTGCGTTATACTTATTCGACCAAAAGCCTTGTGAAGTGCTCAAACAACGAAGAGGGCTTTTATTTAGGATCACTGCTAGTTGTAAACTGCACAGACACTTCCAAGCAAAGACGGTGTATAAAAACTGTAGGTCAATTCATAGAAACCATCAAAAAGACGGAATAGTGATCATTTTCGCCCCTTGCAGGCAGTTGAATATTAAACGTCAATGGTTACATATCTCTGTGCTCCAAATTGTTTTTTTTTTTTTTGTATCGGCATATTGATTATTTGAAGCTTACAAAGACTAAATGTAAAGATGAAACACACGTATTTATTCACAATAATACTTGTATATACACTATACATTCAGACTAAATGTATAGATGAAACACATGTATTTATACACAATAATACTTGTATATACACTATACATTTAGACTAAATGTATAGATGAAACGCACGTATTTATACACATTAATACTTCTATGTACACCATACAAAGACCACAAAATATAAATTCAGACATCTGCGTTAGCCAGCAAGGTTACAACTGAAATTTGTTTAATTTGACCTTGTAGAATTATTCAAGGTTTTTTTTCTTCATCTCGGTCCCGCTGTAAAGTTCATAACTTTTATTTTCATAAACATGCATACCCACCAGGCGCTTGTTTATAAACATGTTAGAGATAGCATTTATTTTGTAAACGGAGTGAAACTTGGGTCAAATTTCTTGCAAATAAACTAGAAAAATGTTGTGCCTGGTCCACTTGTGATATCACAATACAATGAAATAAATAAATCCATCAAATGCAGTTTACAACTACGAAAGTGTATTCGAATGATGGGGATGGGTGGGATTATATACCTCATGTAACATATTTAACGTGGTCTTTAAAACGAATAAAATGAAATTTAAACCAATTTTCAGTAAGACTTAATTGGTAATTAATAATTTAAGGCAATCTATGAATTGTAAACGATAGCTAACAATTATTACGTTATAGTTTTCATTTACGATACTATGAATTACCGGTAAAATTAATGCCTGCTAAACGATTCTGCGAATGCATATTCAGAATTATTTTGGTCAATTCGTATTTTTTCAACAAGCTCAGTGCATGAATGTATTTTTTCTCTAAGTTCTATTTGCTTTTGAAATCTTAAAAAAAAAATTACTACTTGCTATTTAATTTCCCACTACAAACAGGTATACTACATAGATTAGAAGGGGTTTATATAGTTCTTATAATTCATTAGCATCGTAACACGAGGTTATAATTATTGTATTTATAAAAGTACCGAAAGTACTGAATGTCGAGATTAAATTTCTAGCGGTAAGGATTGATTGATTGAATGTTGTTTAACACCCTTCGCGAGAATATTTCACTCATATGGAGACGTCACAATTGCCAGTGAAGGGCTGCGAAATTTAGGCCTAGATGTTCGGCGCTAACTGCTTTTGAGCAGGGAGGTATCTTTATCGTGCCACACCTGTTGTGACATGGAACCTTGGTTTTTGCCGTCTTATCCGAAGGACCGCCCCATTTAGTCGCTTCTTACGACAAGCAAGGATGTACTGAGGATCTATTTTAACCTGGATCCTTAGTGGTAATAGACACAAGTTCGATCAAATTTTTCCCTAGAGATCACAGCAAAGTCATAATGATAAGTGTTCAAATTTTGAATAACAAATCGTTAGATAATTCTTTTTTTTTAAAATCTCAAGCCACAATGTAAAAATTTGTCAAACAAATCTGCTTGCAGCGATTTATATGTGTTTCCCCAACCAGGTTGCCTCATATAAGAGGATGCACTCTATTCAGGTGAGGAACGCTGGTGATAGGCCTCTTGCTAAGAATAACGCGTAGAGCATTACAATTTCGTGATTGGTTGACCGACTGTTTGTTTCTTTTACGTCCCGTCGAAAAAATTTCACTTATATTGAGACGCCGCCATTTATAGGTGAAGTACCACAAATTTAGGCCTAGGTGCTTAGCGCTCAGGGTCGTAGCAGTGAGGGCTCTTAAGCGTGCCAACACCTGCCGCAACTCGGGACCCTCGTTTGTAAGGTCATATCCAAAAGACCTGTTATTCTTACTTCTAAATGCCGAGCGTCTGGCGAAGGAGCAATCACTAACTATGTTTACGTCTTAGGTTTGACGCGGCCATGGCACGAGCGGGGCTGGAATTCACTACCTCGTTACGAAGCGAAAGTTCTAACACTTAGCTACCGCGACCGGTCAATAAAATGGTGCTCGTTTCTAAAATTGTAAAAGATGAATACTAGATGGTTTATTCAGTGATGGTTTTAGAATAAATGCAATTTGTTGGTATGAAAGAAAATTCTCAAGGGTCAAGTCAGGGTAACAAAAGAAAAACACCTATTGGGTCGGATTGGTTTTACGTAGTTTTTACAAAAAGCTCATCCATAATGACTTTAGGCCAAACAAATGCAGTAAGTTGCTTTTCACATATAGCAATACCTTTAAATAGTATGTAAATATGGGAGTAAACTTTTAACAGATCTCGTATTATGATATAGCATGGTACATGTAGCATATTGTTTACACATTTTAAGTTCGTTATTTCCAAATGATGTTCTATATTTTTACAATGAGAATCGCAATGGGGCTAATTGCTTACATATATTTCGTGCAACAATAAAACATGTCACTGATGCACGATTTTAAATTTCGAGGGAGTGTAGTTACTGTTGCGTAATCATGTAGTTTATAAACCCCTATCTTAACTTAACCGGTTAAATTCAACAGCATATATGCGCACATTACATGTAATATTGTAAACGATATATTAAGCACAAATAATACGGGAACTGCTTTTATGATCAGCTTAATTCTCCATCAATTCTCCAGACAAGCACTAAATTAATTCAGGAGGAATGAACGCATGTACATTCGCACAGCGAAACTTTTCTTATCAAGAGTTTGAAGGTGCAGGCTGGCTACTGACGATCAAGTTGATGTTACAGGGGTTTCAGCTGTCTCATTTAAAGTCAGCATTTCGCAAATTCTATGGTCGTTATAATGATCTAGTTTGCAGATACAACCTATCATTGGGTTAGATGCTGTCTGCCGTGTTTCATACCGATTGTCAGGCCGTTCTTACCACACTGATTTTAACTACGGATTACTCTGTTTACCTGGTCAAGACATAGGGCTCACGGCGGGTGTGACCGGTCGATAGGAAATGTTTACTCCTCCTAGGCACCTGATCCTATCTCTGATATGTTCAGGGATCCATGTTTGTCCAACTATCTATTTTGTATTGCTTATAGGAGTTATGAGATTGATCACTGTTCGTTATCTTCACTTTTCATTAGAAGACAAAGAATCATGCAGACAATCCCAAGACAACAATTGGATGGAAGCAGGGCTGCACAATGTCTGGATTCTGTTTCCTATGGGTAATTGATAGACTACTTGTATACAATAAGAAATTCATAATATATAGACGATAATGATAAACAGTGTAGTAGATTTGGTTTATTTCTCTTTTAAAGAATATTTCACACTCTTTCACACGAAGTAATTCTTGCGTTGCATGCTTTTATATACATGTACGTGACACATATACTCGAGTCGAGTAACACAGAATGAGTAATCATTGTTCTCGGAACAAAATCTGCTATATCCCGAGATATGGCTCCATTTGGTTGCCTACCTGTACAAGCTAGGGCATTTAGAATTTATTTTCACTTAAATGTTTTTATATGAAGAATGAACATACATTTTAGCTAGATTATTGAAGGGAAATATACACATTTTTAATCAAAATATTTTGAAAGAAAAAAAGTGTGGAAAAGGAGAAATAAATGAAAATAATGTAAAAGTATGGCGTAAGGTGGATTCGAACCATGACAAAACGGAACTTTGACATTCCACTGCGTGCAGTACGTGACAGCGGCATAGCTTACTGAGCCATACACTGACTACAAGAAATGGTGGTATAGATACGAACCAGGTTGTCAAAAAAACAAGTTCCCTAACATTTCATAGGTTTTTAAAAATGAATTTCGACCTTAGGACAGGGGGTGTCTCTCCCGAAAATCCTATTGTAAATTATTCTTAACATTGCAACCTATCAAATTTTGAGACAGACCTGTCCTGGAGAACTTCAAGGCCAAATATGAAAACACTATTTAGGTCAACTTTGAAGGTTAATTTATGCACCGCACATAATGAATTGTAAAGAAAAATTCACTCATAAAACCCAGTGAAAGTTGATATAACAATCTGACTTTTTCCGGAAAAATGTTCTCCCCCTTTACGTCTTTCCTTTTGTCACCGTGTAGTGATGCTTTGTTCTATTTTAACGCTATTTTTCTGAATTGAATGGATATAGGTACCATTCCCATACCGTAGAGAGAGAGAAAACACCTGCTGGTACTACACGACCTCTGACAGGTATTATAAAAAAAATACATACACAAACATCCAACACAATTCCTCCATTCCAAACTTTACACAATGAAAATATTTGATTTAAAAAGGCCATTAGCTTTTATCTTCATTTGCACAGAGATGGTGACAATATGTCTCTATGTATTATAATCTTTTACGAAATAAGAAAATAATATCAAACATGTCTCTGTTCACATGGCGGCAAAACAAAGCTTTGTTCACATAATCAAATTTATATAAACTGACGTAGACTTTTCACACATAAAATCAGAGTGCGCAAACATGACTAGTCACCACTCGAGAAATCGAATCCGAATTAAACCGCAGTTTTAAGAAGAAAACATAAAACATAACCAGAATGTTCAAAACAACTAGAAAATCAAAACAAGACTGACAGACACTCCAAAACGTCTCTCCGATAATACCCTAATCAGCTAATGCGTTCTGTTGGTATTGATGTAGCACGTCAATAAGGTAGCCCTTGAAATTCTTCTAAGTATTTATATGCCGAAGTGATAAAAAATTTTCGACAATTATAACATAAATAATCCAAACTAATTTTGAATTTGGGCGTCGGAAAGTTGAACGAAATTATTTCTTATCTTCGTTTCTACTATTGAGCGCCTCTCTTTGGACTATTTCGCACGGTGTATTTACACTTGCAGCATTAACATTTGTCATTATGTAATGTAACCGACCTTGTTGCCGATATTATTACTCTGTACTTACGCTGTAATAATTAGGACATTTTACCGCCCATATAATAAACACCAGTCATACATGTAAGTACGGCGTACAGAGAATGTCTTCTATTGAGTAATCAATTTAAGCATCGCTTTGCTTAATGACCACGTGACATACATCTACAAACCGAGACATACCCCCTGAAATGCATTGTGGATGTTTTTCATCACATATTCGATTCACAGCAGATGAATGAAATGAACATACACGTACATATGTGATGTACACAGCTTTGATTTGGTTAGCTCCTCACGAATTCTATTAACGATTTTATCACTCCAACTCAATATCATTTTATTAGCATACGGTATATTTTATTTTAAGAACGATATAAATTTCACGATTATATTTACTTCCGCGAGAAAATAAAATTACGATAGCTCACTTGAGAAATAACAAATATTTGCCATTCATTATATATGTGATGGATTGATGGAAAATTGCATAATTTTTTAATTTCCATTTCCATGAACAGTATTAATGATACCAGATCATCATCATCATCATCATCATATATTCAATTTTGATACACTGATTGCATGCCAATTTTGAATTCATCCTGGCCATGGTAAGCAATGGCTCACGTGCTTTCTGGTTGGTTGATTGTACATTGTTTAAATGTTCCGCTCGAGAATTTTTCACTAATGTGGAGACGTCACCACTATGCCGGTGAAGGACTGCAAAATTTAGGCCTATGCTCGGCGCTTATGGCCTTTGAGCAGGGAGGGGTCTATATATCGCACCACACTGCTGTGACACGGGGCCTCGGTTTTTGCGGTCTCATCGCCTATTACGACGAGTCAGTTCTAGTTGATTCAAATGATTTTGAGACAGGGATATGATACAACATTTGAAGAATGATATACAAATGTTTTTTAATTCTTTACAACGTTATGAATCGAACAAGAATTTTATCTAATTCACGAAAGAAGTTGCTGACAATCGAATGTTGATTTCTAAACTGGCTTTACTTCTTTGCAGAAGATTATAAAATATAATATTATATGTGCAGTAAATAGAAATTCACAGGTCGTTGCACCATTGCATTCTGCATGACAAGAAGTTTTCCAGTTTAGCCTTTCTTTTCACTGTCAGTGTCAGGTAATCTGATCGACCTACATAGTCATTTTTTTTTTGCTTGTTCATTACGTCGTTTTCTTTAGTAAATCAATTATCCATTTGACATACACTAGTAACACGTGTAATATACATAATCTGTTTATATTAGTTAGCTGACCATTTATAAGAAATGCAACCGTTATTTCAGAACCATACGATAGCTTTCCAGCAGCGAAATCAGGACCAAGAAAACGCATTTTTGTTTTCTCGGACCACAACATTTTGACTCCATGAAAAATGTGAAATCAGGACCGAGGAAACGCATTTGTTTTTCACATACCACATAAATGAAAATGTAAATGATTTTATAGCATTTTCAAAGACGATATGGATACGCTATTTATAAAACTTGGAAGGGGGTTCCTTCATTACCGTTGCTAAGTACAAAAGAAAGTTTTCGGAATCCTGGTGAGTGCGTTGCACATTGACATCTGTTGAACTTTAAATCATGCATTCAAGAAATACGACAAAATATCTCTGATTTTATCATTTCAGTAAATTTTTCAAAACTTTTTGAAATTCCAGTGACAGGAACAATCTTGAGAGTGCACTTTCTGCAGGAATACACCAGAAGTCATCGACAAGCACCTGCACTGGATTCATTCCAAATCTCATCATGACCAAGTAACTGCCTGAATCACCGTGCCGTGCATCACCCCTTGTTCTCATTACACGAAAGTGACAATGCAAGAGATAGAGGAACACCCGTTCTTATCAAACTCTCACACACGCAGTGTGTGTGTATGTGTGTGCGCGCGAGCGTGTGTGTGTGTTCGATGAACTCATATATTCTTCCTTTTTTCATAATGCTATTACATGTACATGAAAAAGCTGATAATAAATGAATAATATTTCACAATGGCTTTTTTATTCACGTGCATTGCATTGCAGAACATCGACAGAAACGAGAGTTGTGTGTAGCGGTGCCCAGACTGGTTAACCATCACCTGATGGTTGATGGTGCAGGTATTCATTCCAACTGTTAAAAGTTCATGATCATATTCCGCGGGTTTGTGCAGTATTGATCCATGTACATCAAATTTTTTATAAGAAGGAAAACTGAAAACTTTATAACACTGCAGATTTCCTCAGATACATCAAACAATCTCATCATTCAAAAACTAATATAAGAATGCTAAGTTTGTAAGTTTTCCTCTCTTCAAAATAATGTGTAAAACTATTACCTACTTTGGTTTGGGGAAATTGAGGACGACGTCACGTTTTTTTGTGTACTTCAACGTGGACCTTGAAGCCAAGCATCCAGACTTTGCGAACGTTTAAAACTAAATGGATTTTTAAAATGATCAAGAATCAAAAGTATACGGTTACAGACAAGGTCAAATGTGTTTTCTTTGAGTTGAAATATTTTAAATGCCTTATGTTCAAATCGGTGTAGACATATCCGAGGTACAGATGTCAACTGAATCATTCATACGGTCTTCGTCATTAAAAAGTGAGTAACCCAAAGGGATGACGTAAAAGCTTTATTTCAACGAAAAGGAGAGAGAAAAACACCCCAGAACTAACAATAAAGACGTATCTAATGACCAAAATGTTTACTGCGCGGTCTAATAGGACCACTGTATGCAATGGAATGGGGCGCTTCTGAAACACACTTAATAAAACGGAACAAACATCTGGTAACGCAACCCTCTAATGAAGCACACAAACAACGCCAGATTTAAGTACGAAGCAATTAGTTAAGTCTATTGATTCTTTCACTTGGACCATTTACAAAAAAGACAATTCCAATGATGATGTTCGCTCCGCGAGACGCTGATGAAGAAATTTACAAATCCGTTCTCTGAAAGTCGAGCTCCAGAACAGCTATTAAAACGTCTTGGCTGCAGAATGAAAGTTCGCCTATTGATATTTTTTGCAGAAATGTGAAGTTATTTCATACAATTACTAAAACATAGCTAGAATAAACCCATTTGATTAAGATATGTCTTTAAGTTTTTGAAAGTATAGATAATATACCCCGAGTTCTCTCCATGCCGCATATTGAATGGAACGCGTTAGCGCTCCGTGAAATATACGCCTGTGTGAAGAACCATCTCGTGTACTTTAAAAAACTGAAAGCCATTTCGTATATTTACATTTAAATAATTCTAATTGAATTTTATTGATAAACCCGTGATGTATTTTTAAGTTCAAGTGTATTCCTATGCAGTGAACAACCTATTTCCAATGCTGAAAGTTTATGAAATATTGACCGTCAGTATCAGTTAGTTAGATTAAGGGAAAACGTAGTTAATGATGTAGATATCATATAATATTAAAAGATGATTTAATAAAACAAGAAATCAAGTTTGAGGTTCAGAAGACACACGGGCAGGTTTTTTTTTTTTTTTTTTTTTTTTTTTTACAGAACTCTTTCATATTGAAAATGAAAATACCAAATGTATGAAGGTTGGCTCAGGTCTGATGGAATTAACTTAATCTAGAAAGATCGAATTGGGGCATTTTGCAGAAATTCAAGAAAGTCAAAGATAACGAGATAAAGCAAAAAGGTTGGCCAGAAAATCTGTCGATATCGTCGTTTCATTGCTTCAATCCTAAGCCTAAATCCCACTTCCACAACATGTTTACGACATTTGCATTCGCGCCATTAACGAGGGACTTTGGATACGGACACTAATATGAAATCCGTCATTTACTCGTCTCGTATACAAAGTGCACGCATAGCCATTTAGTATAATGATATAACACATGTTTAATTTCTCACAACTGCCAGGATTAAAATTTACTCCGGAGTACAAAAACGCTACATACCTTTATAACACAGACTGAGCGCATTTTATTTTCCATCATAAACACAACAGTATTTTAAGAGTGCAACAAAAACAGAGATTTCGGAATTTGAAACATTGCATTATAGATACATGTACATGTCTAATAGTTCACTATCTCTGAATTATCTAGGACTACAGCAATATTACCCTGACACTGAGTGCGCTACACAGCCTCACTCTCTCGTTGTTTTTTGGTGATCAATGCCAATGAAATATGTTCAAACCCAACACTGCCGAACCATTTGACTTCTTTGTCACGGTAAGAAGCCACTGCACCATGTATCGGTATTGTAACAAAGAGCAAATTAAACGTTATAGAGCTTACCGAAACCACGACCCTGAGTGCGATGTTGTTTTCGGATCGAATGATTTCAAAACATTGCTCTGTTGTTTACAATTTAATCATTCGTTATCACGTGTTCTGGGAGAGGGAGCCCTCATTTAAAATTATTATTTCATTATCTTTCGTATTACAAAATTTTCAACATTACGATTTTTTTTTTATTTTTATCGCTAACTTGCTGTATATATGCGTTTTCTACACGGGAATAAATTGTAATGGGGAAAATCATACTTTGATGTACAGTGCAGGATATTGCATTATTATAATATATTTTTTAAATAAAGCTGCTATTTCATTTCTTAAATCAGGCCGAATAAAAAGCAACAACAACCATAACAACCATTTGTAACTTGAGACAGATTCAGAAAAATAAGGAAAAAAAGTTACGAAAAATGTAAATCCCACTATGTGTCATGCAGCATCGTAACTGTGCAAATGCAACAGTCGATAGCGATGCCTTAAGATTGAATTTATAATAGGAACGGTAAGAGTGGCAGCAACGCGAATAGCAGATATTTTCACAGCAGCAGTAAATGCGGTGTTAAGAACCCAACCAGGAACAGAAACAGGACAGCAATGATATTCAGAATAGGAATAGCCAAGGAATTTACAGAAACAGAACTTTGTTAACCTATGGATACATCAATGATATTCTGGATAGGAACAGCCTAGGAAGTTACAGCAACAGAAACAGAATATGACTAGCCTAAGGATATATAGCAACAACAAAAAGGACACGACTAGCCTAGGAATTAAAACAGGGGAGAGCTAGCCTAAGAATACACAGCAACGGAAATAGGTGCAGGGCTAGCCTGGAAATATACTGTGATAAAAACAGGTACAGAAGTAGCCTAAAATATATACATGTAGCAACAAAAACAGGTACAGGGTTATAGCCTAAACATATACAGCAACAAAAACAGGTACAGGGCTAGCCTAAAAATATACAGCAACAAAAACAGGTACAGGGCTAGCCTAAAAATATACAGCAACAAAAACAGGTACAGGGCTAGCCTAAACATATACAGCAACAAAAACAGGTACAGGGTTAGCCTAAAAATATACAGCAATAAAAACAGGTACAGGGCTTGCCTAAAATATGCAGCAACAAAAACAGATACAGGGCTAGCCTAAATATATACAGCAACAAAAACAGGTACAGGGCTAGCCTAAAAATATACAGCAACAAAAACAGATAGAGGGCTTGCCTAAAAATATACAGCAACAAAAACAGTTAGAGGGCTTGCCTAAAATATACAGCAACAAAAACAGGTAGAGGGCTTGCCTAAAAATATACAGCAACAAAAACTGGTAGAGGGTTAGCCTAGGAATATACATTGATGAAAACAGGTACTGGGCTAGCCTAAGAATATATACAGTGATAACAGCAGGTGCAGGAATAGCCTAAGAATATACAGCAACCATATTTAGATGAAACACAAAGTTTAAAGAATATAGGAATATACAACAACAACATATACCTGACTGGACTAAGAACACACAGCTACAATAGTAACATACAGAGAGAGAAAAACAAGGCTAGCCTACGACTATACAGCCAAACCTTCAATTCTAAAGAGGATAGGAAAAGGATATGTCGCACTGTAATGCTAAATCATCTCAGAATTAAATGTATTCATAGGCACCTAGCCCCAAGACCATAAACTGAGAAAATACCTAAGTCTAAATTTCGAATCCAACTAACCTTTGAAATAAACGAATAAAATTTTCAGCGTATGTTTGCATTTTTTAAAAATAATCCAGCAGTTTAAAAAAACATATTTGCTAGATAAGTATGAAGATATGAGTTATTAAGATTTTAACTAAAGTATATTATCATTTTATGGTCTTGAGGCCTGATCCCACTTCTGGTATGTCCAGGGGTCCGTGTTTGCCCAACTCTTTATTTTGTATTCCTTATGGAAGCTATGAGATTGATCACTGTTCATTATCTTCGCCCTTCATTTGAATATTTTATGGAACAAAGACGTTAAAGGCAAACTAACAACTCATGCATATGACACCCGGGATGACTTCAGCTTCTCTATTGTCAACTTTAGGTAGCGATATTCCATTACCACCTGCAAATGGTGTTTTAGTATGTTTCTCAATAGATTCGATACCCAAGAGCATGTTCTACGTTTGATCAATTCACAAATTGAAGCTACCCACTCAGTACTGACAAATAAGTTGATGCCGTTGAAACAGGAGTTTCTCGTTTAAAGCCAGCATTTTGAAAATTTAATGGTCGTTATAGTGTTCTGCATGGAAGGTGAAGATAACGAAGAGTGATCAATCTCATAATCCCTGTAAGCAATACAAAATAGAGAGTTGGGCAAACACGGACCCCTGGATATACCAGAGTTGGGATCAGGTGCCTAGGAGGAGTAAGCATCCCCTGTATACATGTAATTTGCAAATACAACTTGTCAATCGGTTGAATGCTGTCTATAGTGTTTTATACCAATTGTTAGGCTGTTTTTGACTACGGATTACTCCGATTAAATGATGGCTTAACAGGGATGCTTACTCCTCCTAGCACCCTATCCCACTAGCTACTGAAATTCTTGAATTACAATTAGTTAAGGCTCATTTGAATTATTATAATGTGATTTTTATTTGGCATCGCTAAAGGCGAAATTAGTAAAATGCAATAAATCCAGAGCATGTATGCCTAGCTTGTATTGAATCGGAAGAAATTCGATTGAATTTGATAGGCTATCATTCAAACTTTTGATTTCAATGCATGTGCGCCAAAGATTATGCTTTGTCCGAAATTCTACAAGCTCCTTAACGTATGTATTTCAGCTTTATAAAAGAAAGATTTTCAGTGACAGGAGTTCCGGTACCGTTGGTTCAAGACTGGAATGAATTACCTTTCTATATAAGACAGTCAAATTCTCTTAAGAGCAGTTTAAAAAAAAACAATTTTGGATTTTGGAAAATTTAATATTTTGATTTAACTTTACATGTCTACATTGTATATCAAATGTAAATAATTTCATTGCTAAACTAATGTACAACGCCATTGAAGACATGTATGTAAAACTAGGCGTTTCATGTAATAAACCAATCCCAGATATCAGAAGTAATAACAAAACACCATAGAAATCATTAAACGAACGAGGTACTAAACGAAATTGGTTTAGTTGTTGTTTTTCTTTCAGATTTCTTTATCTGAGCATGAAGTAGAGAAATATCAGTAAGGTGACTAAGTTCGAATGTCGAGAACAACATAATCCACCAGATGGTATGAAAAAATGACCTAGATGCACATAGTTTGTTATGTTGTACTAAAACAACACTATGTGATGGGGGAAACCTTGCCAAATATCAAGACTTGTGCAGGGAGCTATAAAACCTTTCGCAAATTATGTGCCCCATTGTTAAGTCGACGAACCTTGAGAGGATCCGCATGGAATGTACCTGGTCTAGCATGATATTTACTCAATTATCTCTAGCCAACGTCGCTTTATATTACGCCTCTGCTTCTTTTTGTATTTTGACGGTTCTGTTCGCGCGGATCCGATAAAGGTATTAACAAACACGTGAAGTATGCTTACAGAGTGTTCGGTAATGTACCTACAGAATGTGGAAAACATCGCCAATTTAATACATGTAAACGTGTGCATTATTTTAAAAGGAAAAACCAAAGTTGATATAGAGGTATGACAAAAAACAAGATGTGTTTGTGAAACACTGATGTCCCTGTATGGCAGCAAAGTAATTATAGTACCCAGAGAAAGGTCTTGTCATATGGGATACAAATGTGAAACATGAAAGTCCTATCACTAACCATTCTAAAGTTATGGCCAAGGTCAAAGTTTTTCCAAAAGTAGGTCAAACTCCAAGGTCAAGGTCATGAGGTCAAAATTTTCATCTATGACCAAGGTTAAAGTTTTTGCGGGCAAACAGACAGAGATAGGGACATACCAAAACTTATATTCCCCCGAATCTCCGATTAAGGGGACATAAAATCCTTTTTGTGTATGCAAAATTTCAGCACTCCTCAAGGTACATGTGAGTATTCAAATGTTCTAAGCTAACCATACCAACCTTTTTTACAACAACTTTAGTTACGCCCAGGCCAATTTTATTAAGAGTTGATCAATTAAAGAAAGGGGGAAAAATTTAGAAAAGTTTTTATATTATACAACGTATCAACGTCTTATGTGATGCATTGGTACATCTATGGCTTATCTCTCCATGCTGAGATTTACTTAACACCAACAAAGATCTGTTTTCTTGGTAGCTGGATATACACCAAACAAACATTCTATCCCGGTGTACAGATTTTTGGGGAGGTGGGGAGGTAACCCTTTTCACTCCCTCTCGCTTTGCTTGAGAATCATTAACATGGCGTAAACCCGTATGCTTTATTTGGATTAGACTTGTACGTAGTACATTGTAGGATCAGGTTTGTGTCTTCGATGAGAAGGTGTGTCACGGGAGTTACTAAAAGCAAGAACAGAGCTCTGATGAAGTTTTTGATGGTCAAAATCAAAATCTCAAAAATACTCTCCTTTGTGTGAGACGAATTTCTTGTTTATATCCTGAACACTTCGTCGATGAAATGACAAAACCAACCAATGTTTAAAATACAGCAAATGCCAGTTTACCAATAACGTAAAAACTAACAATTATTATCAAAATTACATAAATACAGATGATAAAAATACTCTGAAAGTAATCGACCAACGAAAAAGTAACTAACTACCAATTAAAGTACAAGTCAAATTCACTGATGAAAAGATTAACTAACCACTAAAATACAAGTCAAAGTAACTGATGAAAAGATTAACTAACCAACGAAGTACAAGTCAAAGTAACTGATGAAATGATTAACTAACCACTAAAGTACAAGTCAAAGTAACTGATGAAATGATTAACTAACCACCAAAGTACAAGTCAAAGTAACTGATGAAATGATTAACTAACCACCAAAGTACAAGTCAAAGTAACTGATGAAATGATTAACTAACCACTAAAGTACAAGTCAAGCTACCTGATGGCATCATTAACTAACTACTAAAGTACAAGTCAAGCTACCTGATGGCATCATTAACTAACTACTAAAGTACGAGTAAGACTTAATGACGACACCATTAACCATTCACCAAAGTATACATCACACTGACTGAAGGCATGAATAATTAAACTAAAAAAAAACAACTTTGCAAGAAAGAAACCAAAGTATATGATGCAGTAATGAATTGAAAAACAAATCTTAACAAATATGAATAGTTAATGAGAAAGAGAAAAACCGTAATCTGACCAACGATTTAACTACCCTTGAAGTTAACTAACCCACTGGTTATGTCAGTGACATAACAATAACAATATCATAGTATAGCAAAAAATACAAATACTTACCACTACACGTCTATGACTGACACACGTTATGGAAATAAAGAACAATAATTGAACTCATCCAATGGGTCAATAATTAACTTTCAAGGATACCGTTATTCCAACAGTAATAGTGTTATTGCCCTTTTGATATGATATTTATTGTTCATCGCGTGTTAGCCATATCCCTTTAATGTATTGCCTTTTCTAGCTGTTAATGTGCAATATAGTTATGTAATATGTACTGAATAAATGCAGGCGCTCTGTTTTGTTGTTTTAATATGTAATAATGAGATAAAATCCGTATTCATAAACTTCGTAATCAGTCGTAACTAGACACCAATGCTTATATACAGATTGCATAATAATGTTTGCAGTACATTTACAAATATCACAAAAATATGTGAGTACGCTTGCGGTATCGGCAGGGTCAGTTTGATGAAAGGAAAACAAAGAATTTATCAGTTAATTATAGATAATGCTGATGATGCGGACGGCATGTGCATTTCGTATATGGTAATTCTCAAACGTTGGTGGCTATACAAAGATCAGACAACAGTTTTAAGGGAACAAACAACAATCTACGCCAAGAGCTTAGACGAAAGCCTCTTTTTGATAGGTAGATTAATGATTTTATTAAAACTTCGATAGATCGATAGACAGATGATAGATAGATAAAGAGATAGATAGATACATGTATATGGATAGATAGATATACAGTGATGATTTATAGATTGACAAAGCTTATAATAACACTTCTTTTTTCTTATTTCAAAGAAAGTTAGGTTGGTACTTTTCACATGCACGGGTGTCTAAAAAGATTGAAAACAACACTAAGAAATAACACAGATTCATACTCACCTCGTATCCACAAGTTTGCTGAAAATAATCCAAGAAATGTATAGGGGTTCCTAACAGAAGCAGCACCGGCTCAGTACTGCGCGCGCTAACTTTGGCAGACGAACATCTTTCTGCACCTCTGTCTGTTTTCCCAAGAACGCGCGTATGTGTTTACAATGGCTGCTATTATGCAGAATATAATTATGCACACGTTAAGTTTGGCACAGACTGTCGCAAACCAAGTGGATGGGAAACTACGATGCTTTAAAGAAAATCCGTCACCATTCTCCGGCGGGAGTCGCTGAGAGGCATTGTGGAGGAATTCCGGTTCTGACGTTGATGTAACAGGCTGTTAAGCATCAGAAAAATGACAACCATTTTAACGATTTTTTTATTTTGGCATCTGCAACATATGGATATACTCGATTGTATAAATATGTTTTAATGAACTTTGTTATGAAAATATTCAAACATTTCACGCTGTGCTCCAGTGAGCACGGCTATGCGGCACGTCTCTGGATGCGTTTGGTGATGAGTAATTTTGACTTTTTACAAACACATGCATTTGTGTCTTTGTAATTAAGAAAACAAACATTATACAGGTTTTTTTGTAAGTGCACATGCATGAATAGAGAGCTTGAACAAGGCCCCCGTTTTAATATGAAATCCAGAGTCTGAAAAGAGCATATTACATTATGTAAAAACAAACAAAGGCATTAAAAATTATTTGATTTATGATTCACTTAAGTACATGTTAACAATGATCATTTAAGTACAATGTGATTTTGTATTGATTAGGTATTTGATTGATTGCAAAAACTGCTTTAAAAAACCACACAGTCGAGTATAAAGTGTAACACAATATCTTAATCAAAATGATCGGAAACAAGTTCTGAAATTTACGAGTTCTTCTCCTCAGATTCAATAGATAATTGTCATGCAAAACACTTATTACGTAAAATGAAGTACAAGAAAATTATCATATTTACAAGATTAATCTATGAATTTGTGTACTGCAGCAAACATGCTCTATAGACAAATTTTCATCAGTTGTGCACCTATAATCTAGATGTAAATGGGTGAAAAAAATTATTTCAAGCATTGCCTTTTACATACAACAGAGTAATGGTATGCGTCTTCCTGTTTTCCACAAGAACATGTAAGATTAGCACTAACATTTCGTCTGAATAAATCATAATTAAGTAAGCAGGTGCCCCTTAATTTGGTATAAATTATATTGAAATAGCGTTTGCCAAATGTTAAATAAGACGGTGGTTTTGAAAGATGTGATATTGTACTGTTGCGGAATTTATTGATTGGGGTGGCATCTCTCTTTTTTAAAAATTTCATATCTGGTGAATTCCATTTCCTAACAGCTTCAGCTACAAATAATGCACTGAATACTTTAAATCTGCGTTTTGAAATGGCATATTGATCTTTGTTACAAGCATCATATTTCGAAATGTTTTCTCGTTTGTTCGGGATGATTTCTAATAAATGTTTTTATTGATACATATTAATCACAAGGATTGGAAAAATAATTTGTTTTTCACAGGCCACTCACAATTTCGCTCCTTCAACAATTGGGCAAAGATGCGAGGGAGCAAAACTGCGAGGGCGAAGGAGCGATGGAGCGAAAACTCCAAAGCGGTGGAAGAAAACTAGATCATACTTCGCACTGTCGCCTTCACAAATTCTCGCATTCGCCCACGCACTATCTTTTCTTCATCTTCTCGCATTCGCAGTCGGAAATTGTCATTACGCATGCGTGGCCTGAAACCAAAGACAAATCCATATTGTTGTTTTTACTTGAATTTTCTAAATCATCATATGATGATTTAGTATCGCATGTAAAAATTTGGTTTTTTCCCCAAATCCTCTTTAGGGGAATATGTAAAGGATATCTGCAAAAACAGTTATATTACCTCCTATGTTTCTGTTGTTGTTTTTTTTTTTTTATCCCACAAGCTGAACACTTCTGCTAACGATAAGTGATGCTTTTTATGTTCATAGGTCACTTGCTGAAGAAGTTAAAATACCGAACAATGTTCAATCTCTTAAATCCTATAGCGAATACAAAATGGAGAACAGAACAAATACTAACCCATGGAAACACCACAGGTGGGATCAGGTACCTAGAAGGAGTAAGCATACCAGTTGACCGCTCTAACCCGCCGTGGATCCTATATCTTGATCATGTAAATGGAGTAATCCGTAGTCAAAATCGGCTTAACAATTAGCATGGAACATTTGACGCAATAACAGGCTGTATTGGAAAATTTGTTAATCGTTATAACGAGCATAGAGTTTGGGAAATGCTGACTTTAAACAAGACCGCTGAAATCCCTTTTTAACATCAGCTTGTTTATCAGAAGCCTGCCTCTGTTTGAAAATTCACCATTCGCAGAACATACTCTCGCGTATGGAATCAACACAATATGCAGGTGATACCGGTACACACACATGGGAAGCTGACGATGTAGAAACTGAAGGGTGTCTATGTTCATTAAAAACAACTACATGTATATGGTGTCTTTTATTTCAAGTTCACTAGAATATTGAATACATCAAATCGATATATGATTAAAATTGCATATTGTTCATAGATAAAACGTGGTTGATGCACCTCAATGTCGAGCTGAAGACCATAGTAAGATATTTCTTCCTTCTCATATAAAAAAAAAAAAAAAAAAATAAATTCTGCCTCATAAATACAAAAAACACCAAACCAACCAAACAAACAAAAACAAACAAACATGTTAGCTAGTGAAGGAGCACAATTTGCACTCATGGTCTTCCAAAAGACTGTTGGAATACCTAATCTCCAAAATCCACGGATATTATCAATAAGGAACTCCAGCATATTTTAAATATCATATTTAGAGTACTTGTGCGTAGAATCAGAATGATTTTTAACAAAGTTATTTATTGGATGACTGATCACAAGATATGAGAACCTTTCTGGTTTCCATTTTCATTGAAGAAGCATCTGTGTATGATGTCAAGAGGTCTGGTCTTTAATTAATTTTGAGTAATGGTGGTGTAAAGTGTTGAAGAAATGTACGTTTCAATGCTGTCGATTTTGGAAATGTTTTAAATTTCAAATTTTAAAAACTCTGGAATTTTTGAGAATCTGCGTTTGGTTTACGTCAGTCCTTGCTGTTGTGACGTAGTACGTCTGAAGTGTCAGTGAATATTTTCGGGAGAAGTAAAGATTAGGGGCTTGATAGAACACTTACTGGATCCTGCAATGCATCTTTGTAAGGGTTTTGAGAAGTTAATCCAGTATGGATACGGTAGATGAAATCCCTCCGTCCCATTGACTGGGATATTGAATGTGTTTAAAACTGAATCATGATTTTAAATTTTTTTCTTCCTTTGACAGGGAACTTTTAGTACAAGTTGGATTACCAAATGTAGAATTAATGTCAAGTTCTTCTAAAGTACAATCGTAATAATGAACCTTACAAACGAAGACAATGTTGTTACAAGCTTTGTCAGCTGGAACCAGTATGTATTCCTGATGTGACCTAATTCTTTCATACGAAGCACAGAAGGATAGATGGTACGCATTTGAGTTTAAACGTGTCTAATACGATATTTTGATATTTCTCTTATAATCTTTATCCATTTTGACAGAAAATCAAGGTCTTCCCTTTCATATTTAGCATAATTTTAGCACACTTTAACATTACGATCATTTAAATCACTGCGTCTAAATTTTGATTAGTTCCTATTGTATGAGGTATTCTAAACCACAGATAGAACCCTCATGAATATCAAAGTTTTAAACGGAATTGTAATGTGATATTTTGTCAAAAACTGCAAGCAATTTCACTTTCTAGCATTGTCAGTCTGTCTTCATTAAGTTTTGTTTTTGATGTATACTGATTTGAATAGATCACAGAATATGCCTTTGATTATGGGAGTGTGTATATAGGTCGGTGGAGGATATTTGAGCGGACCGATGACCCCCCCCCCCTCTCCCCCCAAAGCAAACAAGTGGACATCTGAGCAAAGAAAAAAGGGACATTTGATCGAAATTTGATAAATTCAAGGCCATTTGAGCGAAATTTGATAATTCGTGGTCATTTGAATAAAATTTGATAGATTCATAATCATTTGAGCAAACATTGATAAACCTCGTGGTCATTTGAAGAAAGGTGATAGATTTGAATGGATGAATTTGAAACATGGTATACGTGACATGTACAATGCCGCGTTCTTTTAAAGGTACCCTCCCCCCCCCCCACTTTCAAACATTCCTGGATCCGTCCCGGGATTACGATACCCTCTGCACGTTTCAGAGTGCAGAATCAGTTTGGCATGGAAAAGTGTAGTCCTCGAGGCACAATGACTGCATCGTTATAACCAGAGATCCCTTCGTATCCAGCTTTGAGTTTTTTCTTATATCTTTTAATTTCTATATATCTTCAAGTTTTGTTTGTTTCATATTTGATGGCTTTATTAAAAAACAATTTCGGCCTCAGATGATCCTGTTTTAATTTGAAACGGGATTGGGAAACCCCGGGGAATGGAAGAAATCAACAAAAGATAGAAATATGTACAAAATACATCATAACATTGTTCTTGACTATTTAAGAAGAAATTTGATTTAATTTAAGTTGTAAAGATTTGCGCATAACTTTATGCTATAAGAAATGCAGTGAATCACGACTTTCTAAAATGTTGATCACAAATTCACAAGGACTACTTTATTTTCGTCCGTCATACGTTGGTGAATGGAATTCTTTACATTTCAACATTGAATACTTGATGCGCTGAACATTTTCATAATTCAAAAAGAGATACTACAGAAAAAATTCTAATATTACTGACTTTCATACTTTACATTCGGAGTCCGAGGATGTGAATTACATGTATCATTCGCACAGGACTACTTCACTATAATTGTCATGTTGAACAAAGCCCTCTATAGGAGCAATACTATTGACAGCCCTGTAAAGGTTCTTATCTAATAAAACTTTATTTTTCTCGCCCAAAATATGCAGATCTTAAAAATGCACTGTTAAATAACATTTTCAGAAATAGAGTTTACATTTTGTTAAAACACATATAAAACACATAAATGTTTCATGTAGTCAGTAAATCTATAAACGTTTCGCTGAGGTGCATCCATTGATTGTATAGTTCTACTATTCATTCATGAGGATTTAATACTAATTATCTACAGATGGCGAATCTAACTAAAAGACCAAATAGTTCGTATATTTTTGTATATATCAATACTTAACAGTGGTAGACATTATTTCTGTGTTATAAATAGGGAAATGGCAATCCAAGATTTTAGAACTTCTCTCCAATCCCTGATTGAACAAAATGTAACAATAAGATATATTGAAACGAAACCTATCTGAAATCTACATTTCTAATTTTTCTGCGCATTTATTTTCATATTTTAGTAATTATCTAACGAATATAAGTTCCAGAGCCGGTACAAATTAGTGACCAAATTTTTCTCAACTCGAGTTTCTTGTCATTTACAAATTTTCAAGAGGTACGAGGCTTCCTGAACGCCTTTTGAAAATCTATAAAAAAAACAACAACAAAAACAAACAAAAACAACCATCTGTTACTAACGAGCACATGTTATCTAAACTGTTTCTCTCACTATACACTAAATTGCAGGTTTTTTATTTTATTTTTTATACATATATTTACATTTTCAATGTTTTGCAATGTATTATCATTGTGTTGTTAATGTCGCCATGAAACTTCAAACATAATGATAATCAGCGGAATTGGGATAAATGTAATAATATGAATCAGTTGTTTCATGTGCCTTTAAAAATGTAAGGATCGAAGAAATTCGTTTATTTCCTCATTTTCGCTACTATATTAGAATACCTCCTCGAGTAACTAGACTATGGGCGCCGTATGTACATGTACCCACATATCATTTTTCAGATTGAAAACGTCCTGATTTCCAAAACAATAGATTACAAGTTTGAGAATCATTTACATCGAGTTGAATTTTGTCAACAGTTTCGAAGTAATGTTCGTTATACGCCTGAAATACATTTACCTCACCACATGAGTTGTAAACTATCGCTTTAGAATGTATAAAAGCTGAAGTAAGCCATTGTTAGGCTGTTTTGTATCGATAAATGTCAAGACATTGAACAGGATTTTTTTTCCTTCATCTAGTCGTATCACTAAAAGACTGTAATATTAGTTAGTAGTAGTAGTTTAGTAGTAGTAGTAGTAGTAGTAGTAGTAGTTTTATTCAGGTAGAACAATCATTTTGTATAAATAAATAAATAAATACACATGTCAATTGTATAAACTTAGCATACCAGATGTTATCACAGTCATTTATCACAGTATCGTCATCACATACAAGATATTATCACAGCTGCATTATGTACATATATCACAGTCTACCTAGGATAACCCATTAAAGCAAAAATATCATTGCTTATTCCCAATGGGGTCCTTGAGAAATTAAAAATATATCTATGTCAATAAATAAATAAATTATAATTGGATGGCATGGACTATTTTGGTAAATAAATGATATAGAGTGGCCTGAATAGAGTAAGATCAATGTACTGCCAAATATGAGAAAATATATGCATCCACTGTTTAAAATCATTCACGAATACATGAGTGCATTTGCTGCCATCAAAAAATTGTCATTGATGTTCCCGTTAAAAGCAAACTAAGGGAATTGTTGTATGGTTTCAAAGTACTCGCTTTCGAAATGTTCGTTACCGCATGTTACGAAACACTAACTCAAGCCACAGCCTTCAAAAAAGTTTAGAAGATTGTTTGTCATCGATAACGAATATTGGAAATGCTTGACAATCTTTAGTTAAAACGTACGAGAATTCCATGTAACGGGACATTTCCTGATATTGCATATTATGAAGCAAGTACAACTTTTATTATGTTTCTGATCAGGTTTAGCTGATTGTTTCAAATAGGAAAATTTGATACATGCATACATGTACGTTTTTCAAAGTTTTAAAAAAAAAAGGATTTTTAAATCTAAACATATCTATTTTTAATATCAATATCTATTGAAAGTATAAATAGTATCAATTCCTGTCATAATGAGCTGAATGTCAATTTTATAAGAGAGATTTTTAAAATATGTTCATAATCTTGAAATAAAAGTTGTAGAATTCTGTAATATTTGTTATAATGGGAACAACTTATTTTAAGATATATATACTGAGTATTTAAAATCTCGTTTACATTTTTGTGACCTTGTGTAAATGAATAATGTGGACAAAATTTAGCTTTTAGTCTTTGTCTATAATATATATATTATAGGCAAAGACTAAACGCTAAATTTATGATATGTATGTCATGTTTCGATGGAGTTGTTTATATCAGTTTGGTTTTTATTATAGACCAGCCTTGCAAAACTTCAAAATGATAGCAGTTTGTAGTGTACATTGTACTTGTAAGCTGACCTTGTCCTGGGATGGAAATAAAGACATAACATTATGTTTACCTATATACAAGTTTATTTTTTGCACTTATTGTATTTTATAACAACACCCCCCTCCCCATTGTGGCTGTTGTTGGTCTTGGCAACTAGGCAATGAGTAAAATTTTAAAGTTTTACATTAAAATTTTACCATGTAAATTACACCTGTGTATTGACACCCAAATGGTACAGGCCAAAAACACATCATTGCCTAATGTTATATCATAAAATCAAGCAACAAATTTCGCAGATCTTCTCATTCCGGTTGACGGCAATGAGACGATTTGCAATCACCCCCAAACATCAATCATTAAAATGTCAATTTTCAATTAAACAAAAAACCATATGACTATGATTCCGGTGAGCGGCAATCAAAGTGTATCATATATATATGTGACCAAATTGTCACCAAATAATTCAATACATACAATATTGTCCAATCAAATCATTCAATGTCCAATCACAGGAACCAGACGCGCATTCTTCCACATGGCGGAAATGGTTACAATATTAACCATTGAAGCCACCGCCACCAAGGGGGGGAAGCGGCTAGTTCCTGGAGCCAAGACCTTGCCACAAAATACCCCGTCCAAATTCTAGTATAACTTTGGATACACTTGCCATCCATTCGTTATAAATTGTTCTAACCCTGCACTAATGTTGTTGAGAAAAATTTCATTGCCTATATTTGATATATGGACCCCATCTGCCTCAAAAAGATTTGTGTTTACAAGTTTGATATCCAAATACTTGATATAACATCCCCCATTCCTTACTATATAAGCCGCCACTGAACTGTTGATTCTTTTTGCAGAATTATTCATTTTTTCTATGCTATCTGATGAATACCAGTTCTTTCTAGGCAATATTTGTGACCATACAAGCTTTGTATTGGGTAAAAGTTTCCAAATTTTGTCAATTGTACCTTTCATATCTTGTATAAGCTGTTTGATTGGTGTGTACCCAATATTATTACCACCACAATGTAGAATAATGTAATCAGGAGGGTCAGCAACTTTCAGCAATGTTTTGATCTTGTTGTACATTTCATACCAGCCCATACCCCCTTTTCCTTGCCACCAAATAGACACATTTAATCTATCCATTAGTCCCAAGTTAACTCCATCTGGTCTGATTCTAGCTGCTAAAAATGCTCTTTTGACTATTGATGAGCCCACTACCCATACCTGTTGTTCTGAAAGTGTATATATAGAGACATGACAAGATTATATAATTATATGACTTGAAACCATTTTCATATATACTTAAACATATGACAGTCTTAAGGGTTACACCTACATTTATATTATGATTACATCCTAACATAAATTTTGTATGCTTTAGATTTCCATCTTCCTGCTTTACAGATTTCTTCCTCTGACATACCAAACATTGCTGCACTGGTTGCTGCCCCAATTCTAAATGAATGAGACTTGTATTTTTTACCTTCTAACCCTATTATCGACAAAACTTTATTTAAAACTGCCGTAAATTGGTATCTAGTTAATGGTTGTCCACTAAAATGACAGAACAACTTCCCCTGCACTGAAGGTCGTATTGCTAGATATTCTTGAATAATCTTAATTGGTTGTATTTGAGACCCAAATTGGCTATTCTGAATAGTAATTGTTTCTCCTTCCCCTATTTGATCCACTTTGGAATGCTTTAATTTTATTTGGATTTTATTTTCTTCTGTAAACATTGTTATGTCTTCATATTCAATTGCATGTCCCAGATCTTTTTGGTTTTTTACTGTCATTTCTCCAACTCTAAAGAAACCAAAAAATGCTAAAGTGTAGGCGGCTTGAAACAGTTTGCATTCATAGTAGTTTGTACAAACCAAGTGCAAACTTTGTAGTATTTGATTTAATATATTTGATGTAATTGGCAGTCTGGCATCATTTTTCTTGACCTTTCTTCTGAATCCTTCTAAGAGTTTCTTAACCAGAAAGCTTTGAGTTTCATCCCTATTGTTTTGAATTTTTAGTTTGTAAGAAATAGCTGAAATGTAAGTTCTAGCTGTTGCCACTGAGAGATGTTTTGCTGACATATAACCTATAAATAGAACTATTTGCTCTAACGTAGGGGGCCATATTTTGCTAAGGTTTAGGGAATCCTGGAATTCCTCAAAGCATCTTAGTCCCTGGTTGTATGTTTCCTGAGTATTTGGGGCTGTTGCTAGATGTAACAAGTTGTTTACTTCATTTCTAACATCAACTGCTGAAATTCTACTGGTATTTTTTCTGGTATCTTGTTTGCTTGTGGAGCCAATTCCTGAAATGTTTTAAACTGTTTACGTGACAGTGCATCTGCGATACTATTTTGTGTACCTGCTATATGTTTTGCCTTGAATACTATGTTGTTTTTTAACAGTATAAGGACCAACTTTCTTATCAAAAACATGATTCTTTTTGATTTTGATGTTTGTTTGTTAATAATTGACACCAGTGCATTGTTGTCAATGTACATTATGATCCTCTTGTTCTTAAAGAGCATTTCGCCCCATATGTAAATAGCTAATACAATGGGCACCAGCTCCAAAAATGACATTTCTTTAAAAATACCTAAATCCCATTTTGTTGGCCAAGGCCAGAAAACCCATCTACCTTCCCAGTATGCCCCACATCCCAAATCTGGATTGCCTGTACTATCTGTAAACAATTTCATATTTTCGTTACTCAGCCAATCACTCTCATGCAAGAGTCTAACACCATTGAACTGTTCTAAAAAAAGTAACCAAGTTTTAACATCTTCCCTAAACTCATTTGTGATTTTGATATGATGATGAGCTTTTGTCACCCCACAAGTAGCATCATAAAACCTTCTGTTGAATGCTCTTGCATTTGGCACACCTTTGCTGAAAAAATTTAAGCTTCCAACTATGCTTTGTACTTCTTGTAACTGTAATGACTTTTTAATAAGGGCCATATTTAGCATAGATTTCAACTGTTTTACCTTTTCTAGAGGAATTTTTACAACCATATCAACCGTATTTATTTCTAAACCTAAAAATATAATGCTTGTAGATGGCCCTACTGTTTTTTCATTTGCTAACGGTACACCCACCAAACTGCACAAATTCTGAAACTCTTCCATTAAATGTGAACATTCTTGAGTACCTACTCTTCCAATAAATAAGAAATCATCCAGATAATGATAAATCGTGTCAATACCTGTCTGTTTCTGTAGTTGCCAGTGTAAAAATGTTGAAAACTTTTCAAACAGATTACATGACATTGCACAACCCATTGGTAAACATTTGTCAATGTAATATTTACCTTGAAATTTGAAACCTAGCAAATCAAAATCACCAGGATGGATTATCATTAGTCTAAATGCAGATTTTATATCCATCTTAGCCAGCAATGTTCCTGTTCCCAACCTAGCTACTGTTTCTAAAACCTGATCTAAAGATGTATAAGCTACTGTACATTCTTGGGGATCTATGTAGTGATTAACACCGTTATTTTCTGGAAAAGATAGATGTGTAATCAATCGCCACATTCCCTCTTTTTTTGTTACAATGCCTATTGGCGATATTTTTAAATTTGATATTGGTTTATTTGAATATGGTCCCCCTATCCTTCCTTTTTCTACTTCATTATCTATTTTTTCTTTTGCTTTCTCAGGGTGTTTTTTGACTGATGTAAGATTATCTGATTCACTCCCTATTCTTGGCCCTTTGTACCCTAATCTGAATCCAAATCTAAATCCTTGCAAAAGCTCTAAAGCTATATTTTTTTTAGGATAACTGTGTAACAATGATTCTAAATTGTTTATATCTATAGGGGTGGTCCCAAGCTTCCATACTTTAGAAAGTTCCCCTTTGACCTCTGAATTGAGACCCCCCTCTTCCTCTTGTGTTTTGGTACTGACCCCTTGAAAATCTGTAATTTCCCTGTCCACGAAAATTACTAAAACCTTCCCCTTGTGTGCTGATGTTTTTTGATTGACAATTGTTGATAGGATGTTGACCCCCACACTTGATACATACATGCAAATATGCACAGGGTGATCTGAAGCATGAACCTTGATAGTTGTAATTGTAGCATTTTTTACTCTGACTCTGGTAAGTTGGAGCAGCAGACAGAGTTTTAACAGCAGGTAAAACAAACATCAACCATAATTCTGAATCAACCTCACCCCATGGTTTTGTAGGGTTCTTTGCCATTTTTAATCTGAATTGTTGGTCATACTCTTTAAATCCAAGATTTCCTGACCTAGATGCTGCTAACCTAACATCATTCATGTATTTCAAAATTTCTAATGTTTTTGCCGGATGTGCTTCTAAATAAATACTGCAAAAAATTATAAATGCATCCGTCCATTGTTCAATGTTGTTGATTTTTTTAGAATTTTTCTCGGATGTTTGTAATTCCCCATTCACCATTACAATTGTTTGTTTTTGTGGTTCATTAGAATTAATCAACAGTTTTGCCAATTCTACATACTGACCACTGACTATTTTGTTTTTAATTTCTTGTGAAACATTAAGTCCAATGACATTGTTGTAACTGTTGACCATATTTGGTATATCTATGCCCTGTGTACCTCGAATGGTTTCCCTGGAATTCTCCATGCGGAATCCCGATGGTTCATCTCTGGGTGATACATCCATTTCTCCCTCAAATCCGTTATTTGTTGATGTCTCCATTGTCGTCTGCTCTTGAAATTCAACTGGACCTTCCACATTTTTATTTGTTCGCCCCTTTCTCATAACATCACCTCCCTTCTTCTTTTTCGCCCTCGTTGATTTTTCTTTTGGCATGTTTTTTCTACAATTTAACTTATTTTCCGTAGCTTCTGAATCTTATAAAAAATTAAAATGTTGTCTCGACTGTTATCTCACCGTTCTCCCGAAATTGCCTCGTCATAAAAGGAAATGCTATTCTATTTGCCAACTTATTTCCGGTAGGATTCCGGAATAGTGTTTCCGAAAAAATCCTCAGAAATAAAATATATTTAAGTCTGGCTAAAATAAATGGATTTATAGTTAATTCTATAAATCTTATTAATTTCGTGAAAATATGCTTGGGCTCTTTATCTTAACCGTCAGTAGAAATTAAATAATCTGAAGTAGCGGTAGCAGTCCTCTGGGGTGCAGCCAATTTATGTAACTCACTTACAAAGCAGAATGTACTAAGCGTAGTTAATATACCTGTGGCTTTGTTCAGCATTTTAAAATCACAAGTAGATTTCATAACCCTTTTAATAGTCACAGAAAAAATATCAATGTTTGAAATTAGCTCACAGGAATAAACTTTCTTTAATGTTATCAAAGAAAATTGAGAACAATAGACTCCACATATTGATCATGAATTTCCACTGATAATGATAACAATAGTAAAATAATGTAATATTGACAAAACTTTGATCTAATTTTCAACATCAAACAAAATAATGTTAAAATACGGCGCATATACCTTTAAGTACAGCAATTGTTAATAAAGAGTCTTGTCAAGAAAACCTCAGGGAAAATTTGTAATGTCTATTACATAATATACCATGAACGATGACCTTCAGATGAATAATTTCGCACTGAAAGCACTCTTTGAATAAAAATGTGTATATGCAATTTATCTTATGTTTTCTTCGCGTTTCTTAATTTCTATTTTTATCTCTTTAGAGGTGAGTGAGGGCAATTAGAAACAAATCATAAGAAGGAAATTTGATAACAATAGGCCTAATATTTATTTTTAGCGATGGGTCACAAGGAACTATGTGCACGTCATGTGCAGTGCATGTTGTTTTTTTTTCTTTCTCAGGGTGTAAGGGAAACAACTCGCACACAACAAAATGGACAACAACGCGACGCTAAGATCTGCTTTTTGATTAGGTATGTACCGTGCGATATTTCCTCAAGGTGGTGGCTCAAATCTATAATATAATAGAGTAATCCAAAATTAAGATTAACATAAAATCGATCAAACTTTAAAAACATAACGTAGAATGAATAGGAATGGATCTTTTGACCTTATTTGGATATTTTTACGAAGGTCTGCTAGTGCTAAATATGGAACGATAACTCTTCAGTTAAAATAAAAATAAAAACCAACAAACTTCATGCACAACATGATGCACGGATCTACAAATTTTAGAAAAGAGGGATCACTTTCAAATAGAGAGAAGTAAGGTTTGAGAAGGTGGTGTGATATAGATTAATTGAGAGTAACTAACGTTTAACGTGCTCATACTTACATAACCAGAAAAAAATAGTCATCTATCGTTTATAGTCTGTACAGAACATATACTTATGAATGACAAAACTTAGTAATAGTATAGCAATAACTTGCTAGGATATCGGTATTTAGTGAAAGGGCCACAGGTGTCCTCTTGAAAAGTGTTAATCATATCTAAGGCAAAACATTTACTTGAAAGTGATAGATCTATTTCTAAAGTCTTAGCCTAATTTCCATGCTCATTAGAACCTTCATTGTTCACTCTTAATAGATTATGGATCAAAATCTTCCACAGTCCGGACACCCCCCCCCCCCCCCCCCCGCGAAGAAATCTGAGGTATTCGCAGCCCTCCACGGAACTATCTATGAATATGTGTCAGTGTTGCTACACTTGTTTACTTGTCTGTCAGATCTAAGTACTATATAGGTGAGAGTACACCGTGTTGTATATCTTGACTTCGTGGCAGACTGGGATGGGCGAGTTAGTAACGGATCTCTGTCTCGGATCTGCCGGTGTCTAGAATGGATAGGTGTGACGGAAATGATATTCAACTAGAGTCTATAAAAATAAAAATGTAGTCTAAATTTCACAATTTTGCAGCACGTATTTAGGTAAAAATATGTTCATTGTTTATCGGGCTCCATTGTATTCGTAAAATATTTACTTTCAACAAAAAAATTCAATGTAGCGATTTTTTCTCGAAATATGGATCGTCGCAAGTATAAGGCCTTAACAGAATTTGTTTTATTGACATTGTCATATAACATGTGTGACTGAAACAATGTTCAACTGGCTGATTAGAAATAAGGACTGGCTATTTTGTTCTAATGCGAGAGAACTCAATTTGTTGATAAATTGTTTAAGAATGCACCTTTAAAATAAAATAAAAAAAAAATGTCATTTGAATCACACGTGTACATTTTCAATGTTAACACAAAAATACATGTTGACCATCTACTTGTACATGTAGTTTTTCACAACGTATACAGTACTAGATTGTCTGCACTGCCCCCCCCCCCCCCCCCCCCCCCCTTGTTTTAAGACTAGAAAAAATGATAATTTATGGAGGCAGCTATATCTGTTTTATGAGCATAATCATGTAATTTAATGTCACAAAAAGAGACATTGGAGTTTAGCATGACAATACAGGAAAAAAACTACTTCTTTTCGTCTGAATCCCCAGAAAACTCAACCTCAGGAATACAAATCCTTATGTCAACGTATACATTTATCAGCACGATCTGTAACACTTCTTTGGCAATTAAATTTGCCCCCTCTTTCATCCCACCCCCGCCGCTCTCATTCTCTCTTTCAGAGAGAGAGAGAGAGAGAGAGAGAGAGAGAGAGAGAGAGAGAGAGAGAGAGAATGGTACGTTTTATACGTCTAGATAACAATTACATGATTACAATAATAAAATATAGAAATCTGTATGCGATATAGAAAATAATTTCATTTCACCTGAAATGATCACTAACATTATTTTAGAGACAGATCATATAAATAGATGCCAGCTCCATATCGACTGCGTAACAACGACTCGTATACATATCAGCGGCTGAATACCGAAGATACAGAGAGAGATGCTATCCTTGATGGACAACGAACGTGAGTTACCGAATGTCACAGTTTATTGTCGTGTTGAGGTGTAGGCATGCATTTCTGTTGGTACCATACATTTTATCTCATGAGCGATGTTATATTGGCTGACAGTGCTACAATGCTGTAATGAGACAATGCTATGAATCCTATGATAATACAATGTCTCAGTGCTACAATGCTATGATGTTACAATGTCTCAGTGCCACAGTGCTATGATAATACAATGTCTCAGTGCTACAATGCTATGATGCTACGTCTCAGTGCTACAATGCTATGATGCTAAATGTCTCAGTGCTACAATGCTATGATGCTACAATGTCTCAGTGCTACAATGCTGTGATGCTACAATGCCTCAGTGCTACAGTGCTATGATAATACAATGTCTCAGTGCTACAATGCTATGATGCTACGTCTCAGTGCTACAGTGCTATGATAATACAATGTCTCAGTGCTACAATGCTATGATGCTACGTCTCAGTGCTACAGTGCTATGATAATACAATGTCTCAGTGCTACAATGCTATGATGCTACGTCTCAGTGCTACAATGCTATGATGTTACAATGTCTCAGTGCTACAATGCTATGATGTTACAATGTCTCAGTGCTACAATGCTATGATGCTACGTCTCAGTGCTACAGTGCTATGATGTTACAATGACAGTACTACATTAGTACAATGTAATAGTGGCATGATGCAGCATACTATAATGACGATATGGAGGATGTTATGAATTAATGAAGGCTTGCCGGTTTAATAATGATATGACGCGGTGGTGGTGAACAGTGAATGACAATTTCATTGTTATCGTAACATCACCATCTTCAGTCATCATACCAATCCTTATCATCATAACAATGACAAGATAGAATGTATGGCACCAACAGGATATTATAAAAAAACCAAAAAAAAACCCAACAGTATATGGGGATTTATTCATGAACAGTTGATGAACTACCCGATTAAATATCATTTTCTTTTTTAAATGCTAAACTAATATTGACTCTTTGGAAGTGCCATTTATAAAAAAAATATTTAGAATATTTGAAACATTGCACAAGAGCATTATTTTGATATCAGTTGCATGTTTTTGTGTATCAATTTAATCACAGAAGCGGAGAGTGTTTACGGAGACATTGATGTGCATTATAATGCTTTGGTTAATACTAACTTTACTGTACCTCGGAGAGCAGTGATATTGGTATATTTTCATTTTGTCCATATATTTTGACACTTTGTAGAGAGTACAGATCAGACACCGTACGTATCGTGTTCTCACTTCTAGATTCACAAAGTGCTTTTGGTTCTCTTGTCATTGTTTGTGTATTCAGTTTGATACCATCTTAGTCTTTTTTTGTTGTCATTCTGAAGTTAGAGAAGCCTGGTGACTGGCCTGTGATTGATTCATGTTTTCTGGTTCAACAGAGGGTTAAGAAAATTTAAGCTCATTTAGCATGTAGGATAAAATACGGTTAATTCTGAATAATCACACACATACACGTGTCTATATCACACACATACACGTGTCTATATCACACACATACACATGTCTATATCACACAGATACACATGTCTATATCACACACATCCACGTGTGTATATCACACACATCCACATGTCTATATCACACACATGTCTATCTTATCACACACATCCACGTGTCTATATCACACAAATACACGTGTCTATATCACACACATACACGTGTCTATATCACACACATACACATGTCTATATCATGTCTATATCACACACATACACGTGTCTATATCATGTCTATATCACACACATACACGTGTCTATATCACACACATACACATGTCTATATCACACACATACACGTGTCTATATCATGTCTATATCACACACATACACGTGTCTATATCACACACATACATGTGTCTATATCACACACATACACGTGTCTATATCATGTCTATATCACACACATACACGTGTCTATATCACACACATACACATGTCTATATCACACACATACACATGTCTATATCACACACATACACGTGTCTATATCACACACATACACGTGTCTATATCATGTCTATATCATAGATATACATGTGTCTATATCACACACATACAAATGTCTATATCACACACATACACATGTCTATATCACACACATACACATGTCTATATCATACATATACACGTGTTTATATCACACACATACACGTGTCTATATCATGTCTATATCATAGATATACACGTGTCTATATCACACACATACACATGTCTATATCATACATATACACATGTCTATATCACACACATACACATGTCTATATCACACACATACACGTGTCTATATCACACACATACAAATGTCTATATCACACACATACAGATGTCTATATCACACACATACACGTGTCTATATCATGTCTATATCATATATATACACGTGTCTATATCACACACATACATGTGTTTATATCACACACATACACGTGTCTATATCATGTCTATATCACACACATACACGTGTCTATATCATGTCTATATCACACATATACACATGTCTATATCACACACATACAGATGTCTATATCACACACATACATGTGTCTATATCACACACATACAGATGTCTATATCACACACACACACACGTGTCTATATCACACACATACACATGTCTATATCACACACATCCACGTGTGTATATCACACACATACACGTGTCTATATCATGTCTATATCATACACATACACGTGTCTATATCACACACATACACGTGTCTATATCACACACATACACATGTCTATATCACACACATACACGTGTCTATATCACACACATACACATGTCTATATCATGTCTATATCACACACATACACGTGTCTATATCATGTCTATATCACACACATACACGTGTCTATATCACACACATACACATGTCTATATCACACACATACACGTGTCTATATCATGTCTATATCACACACATACACGTGTCTATATCACACACATACATGTGTCTATATCACACACATACACGTGTCTATATCATGTCTATATCACACACATACACGTGTCTATATCACACACATACACATGTCTATATCACACACATACACATGTCTATATCATACATATACACGTGTTTATATCACACACATACACGTGTCTATATCATGTCTATATCATAGATATACATGTGTCTATATCACACACATACAAATGTCTATATCACACACATACACATGTCTATATCACACACATACACATGTCTATATCATACATATACACGTGTTTATATCACACACATACACGTGTCTATATCATGTCTATATCATAGATATACACGTGTCTATATCACACACATACACATGTCTATATCATACATATACACATGTCTATATCACACACATACACATGTCTATATCACACACATACACGTGTCTATATCACACACATACAAATGTCTATATCACACACATACAGATGTCTATATCACACACATACACGTGTCTATATCATGTCTATATCATATATATACACGTGTCTATATCACACACATACATGTGTTTATATCACACACATACACGTGTCTATATCATGTCTATATCACACACATACACGTGTCTATATCATGTCTATATCACACATATACACATGTCTATATCACACACATACAGATGTCTATATCACACACATACATGTGTCTATATCACACACATACAGATGTCTATATCACACACACACACACGTGTCTATATCACACACATACACATGTCTATATCACACACATCCACGTGTGTATATCACACACATACACGTGTCTATATCATGTCTATATCATACACATACACGTGTCTATATCACACACATACACGTGTCTATATCACACACATACACATGTCTATATCACACACATACACGTGTCTATATCACACACATACACATGTCTATATCACACACATCCACGTGTGTATATCACACACATACACGTGTCTATATCATGTCTATATCATACACATACACGTGTCTATATCACACACATACACGTGTCTATATCATGTCTATATCATACATATACACGTGTTTATATCACACATATACATGTGTCTATATCACACACATACACATGTCTATATCATACATATACACGTGTCTATATCACACACATACATGTCTATATCACACACATACACACGTGTCTATATCATGTCTATATCACACACATACACGTGTCTATATCATACACATACACGTGTCTATATCACACACATACACGTGTCTATATCACACACATACACATGTCTATATCACACACATACACATGTCTATATCACACACATACACATGTCTATATCACACACATACACATGTCTATATCATACATATACACGTGTCTATATCACACACATACACATGTCTATATCACAAATACACATGTCTATATCACACACATACACATGTCTATACCACACACATACACGTGTCTATATCACACACATACACATGTCTATATCACACAGATACACATGTCTATATCACACACATACACATGTCTATATCATGTCTATATCACACACATACACATGTCTATATCACACACATACACATGTCTATATCATACATATACACGTGTCTATATCATACACACACACATGTCTATATCATGTCTATATCACACACATACACATGTCTATATCACACACATACACGTGTCTATATCACACACATACACGTGTCTATATCATACATATACACGTGTCTATATCACACACATACACGTGTCTATATCACACACATCCATGTGTCTATATCACACACATACAAATGTCTATATCACACACATACACATGTCTATATCATACACATACACGTGTCTATATCACACACATACATGTGTCTATATCACACACATACACATGTCTATATCACACACATACACGTGTCTATATCACACACATACAAATGTCTATATCACACACATACACATGTCTATATCATACATATACACGTGTCTATATCACACACATACACATGTCTATATCACACATACACATGTCTATACCACACACATACACGTGTCTATATCACACACATACACGTGTCTATATCACACACATACACGTGTCTATATCACACACATACACATGTCTATATCACACACATACACATGTCTATATCATACATATACACATGTCTATATCACACACATACACGTGTCTATATCACACACATACACATGTCTATATCACACACATACACATGTCTATATCACACACATACACGTGTCTATATCATACATATACACATGTCTATATCACACACATACACGTCTATATCACACACATACACATATCTATATCATGTCTATATCACACACATACACGTGTCTATATCACACACATACATGTCTATATCACACACATACACGTGTCTATATCACACACATACACGTGTCTATATCACACACATACACGTGTCTATATCACACACATACACATGTCTATATCACACACATACACGTGTCTATATCACACACATACAAATGTCTATATCACACACATACAGATGTCTATATCACACACATACACATGTCTATATCATACACATACACGTGTCTATATCATACACATACACGTGTCTATATCACACACATACACATGTCTATATCATACATATACACGTGTCTATATCACACACATACATGTCTATATCACACACATACACACGTGTCTATATCATGTCTATATCACACACATACACGTGTCTATATCATACACATACACGTGTCTATATCACACACATACATGTCTATATCACACACATACACGTGTCTATATCACACACATACACGTGTCTATATCACACACATACAAATGTCTATATCACACACATACACATGTCTATATAACACACATACACATGTCTATATCATACATATACACGTGTCTATATCACACACATACACGTGTCTATATAACACACATACAGATGTCTATATCACACACACACACACGTGTCTATATCATACATATACACGTGTCTATATCACACACATACACATGTCTATATCACACACATACACGTGTCTATATCACACACATACACATGTCTATATCACACACATACACGTGTCTATATCACACACATACACATGTCTATATCACACATATACACATGTCTATATCACACACATACACGTGTCTATATCACACACATACACATGTCTATATCACACACATACACATGTCTATATCACACATATACACATGTCTATATCACACACATACACATGTCTATATCACACACATACACGTGTCTATATCACACATATACACATGTCTATATCACACACATACACATGTCTATATCATACATATACACATGTCTATATCACACACATACACATGTCTATATCATACATATACATGTGTCTATATCACACACATACACATGTCTATATCACACACATACACGTGTCTATATCACACACATACACATGTCTATATCACACACATACACATGTCTATATCACACACATACACATGTCTATATCACACACATACACATGTCTATATCATACATATACACGTGTCTATATCATACACATACACGTGTCTATATCACACACATACACGTGTCTATATCACACACATACACATGTCTATATCACACACATGTCTATCTTATCACACACATCCACGTGTCTATATCACACACATACACGTGTCTATATCACACACATACACGTGTCTATATCACACACATACACATGTCTATATCACACACATACACATGTCTATATCACACACATACACGTGTCTATATCACACACATACACGTGTCTATATCACACACATACACATGTCTATATCACACACATACACATGTCTATATCACACATACACGTGTCTATATCACACATACACGTGTCTATATCACACACATACACGTGTCTATATCACACACATACACGTGTCTATATAACACATACACGTGTCTATATCACACACATACACGTGTCTATATCACACACATACACGTGTCTATATCACACACATACACGTGTCTATATCACACACATACACGTGTCTATATCACACACATACACGTGTCTATATCACACATACACGTGTCTATATCACACACATACACGTGTCTATATCACACACATACACGTGTCTATATCACACACATACACGTGTCTATATCATACATATACACGTGTCTATATCACACACATACACGTGTCTATATCATGTCTATATCACACACATACACGTGTCTATATCATGTCTATATCACACACATACACGTGTCTATATCATGTCTATATCACACACATACACGTGTCTATATCATGTCTATATCACACACATACACGTGTCTATATCATGTCTATATCACACACATACACGTGTCTATATCATACATATACAGATGTCTATATCACACACATACACGTGTCTATATCACACACATACAGATGTCTATATCACACACATACACGTGTCTATATCACACACATACACGTGTCTATATCATGTCTATATCACACACATACACGTGTCTATATCACACACATACAGATGTCTATATCACACACATACACGTGTCTATATCACACACATACACGTGTCTATATCATGTCTATATCACACACATACACGTGTCTATATCACACACATACACGTGTCTATATCATGTCTATATCATACATATACACGTGTCTATATCACACACATACAAATGTCTATATCACACACATCCACGTGTCTATATCATGTCTATATCACACACATACACGTGTCTATATCACACATACACGTGTCTATATCATGTCTATATCATACATATACACGTGTCTATATCACACACATACACGTGTCTATATCACACACATACACATGTCTATATCACACATACACGTGTCTATATCACACACATACACATGTCTATATCACACACATACACGTGTCTATATCACACACATACAGGTGTCTATATCATGTCTATATCATACATATACACGTGTCTATATCACACACATACAAATGTCTATATCACACACATCCACGTGTCTATATCATGTCTATATCACACACATACACGTGTCTATATCACACATACACGTGTCTATATCACACACATACACATGTCTATATCACACACATACACGTGTCTATATCACACACATACAGGTGTCTATATCATGTCTATATCATACATATACACGTGTCTATATCACACACATACAAATGTCTATATCACACACATCCACGTGTCTATATCATGTCTATATCATACACATACACATGTCTATATCACACACATACACGTGTCTATATCACACACATACACGTGTCTATATCATGTCTATATCATACATATACACGTGTCTATATCACACACATACAAATGTCTATATCACACACATCCACGTGTCTATATCATGTCTATATCACACACATACACGTGTCTATATCACACATACACGTGTCTATATCATACACATACACGTGTCTATATCACACACATACATGTGTCTATATCACACACATACACGTGTCTATATCACACATACACGTGTCTATATCATGTCTATATCATATATATACACGTGTCTATATCACACACATACACATGTCTATATCACACACATACACGTGTCTATATCACACACATACACGTGTCTATATCACACACATACACGTGTCTATATCACACACATACACATGTCTATATCACACACATACACGTGTCTATATCACACACATACAAATGTCTATATCACACACATACAGATGTCTATATCACACACATACACATGTCTATATCATGTCTATATCATACACATACACGTGTCTATATCACACACATACATGTGTCTATATCACACACATACATGTGTCTATATCACACACATACACGTGTCTATATCACACACATACACATGTCTATATCACACATATACACGTGTCTATATCACACACATACACATGTCTATATCACACACATACACGTGTCTATATCACACACATACAGATGTCTATATCACACACACACACACGTGTCTATATCACACACATACACGTGTCTATATCATGTCTATATCACACACATACACGTGTTTATATCACACATACACGTGTCTATATCACACATACACGTGTCTATATCACACACATACACATGTCTATATCATACATATACACATGTCTATATCATACATATACATGTCTATATCACACACATACACGTGTCTATATCACACACATACACATGTCTATATCATACATATACATGTCTATATCACACACATACACGTGTCTATATCACACACATACACATGTCTATATCACACATACACATGTCTATATCACACACATACACATGTCTATATCACACACATACACGTGTCTATATCACACACACACGTGTCTATATCACACACATACACGTGTCTATATCATGTCTATATCACACACATACACGTGTTTATATCACACATACACGTGTCTATATCACACATACACGTGTCTATATCACACACATACACGTGTCTATATCACACACATACACGTGTCTATATCACACATACACGTGTCTATATCACACACATACACGTGTCTATATCACACACATACACGTGTCTATATCATGTCTATATCATACATATACACGTGTCTATATCACACACATACAAATGTCTATATCACACACATCCACGTGTCTATATCATGTCTATATCACACACATACACGTGTCTATATCACACATACACATGTCTATATCACACATATACACGTGTCTATATCACACACATACACATGTCTATATCACACACATACACGTGTCTATATCACACACATACAGATGTCTATATCACACACACACACACGTGTCTATATCACACACATACACGTGTCTATATCATGTCTATATCACACACATACACGTGTTTATATCATACACATACACATGTCTATATCACACACATACACGTGTTTATATCATACATATACACGTGTCTATATCACACACACACACATGTCTATATCACACACACACACATGTCTATATCACACACATACACGTGTTTATATCATACATATACACGTGTCTATATCATACACACACACATGTCTATATCACACACATACACGTGTTTATATCATACAAATGCACAACCTGTGGCAATCTAAAAGAAAAAACCCCAGAAATAACAATATTTTCTTGACAAGATAAGTGATATTTTCTAGATACCTTATTTGAAATTGTCTTCTAGATTAAAGGGACTGGTCCACGTTTTTCGAAAGAAATATTTTTTATTTTTGATGTTAAAAATCAAACATATAACTAATTTAATGTTGACAACCAAACTTTGGACCGTCTGAATGTAAGGATAAGAGCAATATTTTAACCTTAACTCTGTGTTATGTAAACAAAGACTCGAGTCTTTTTATGTAAACAAACAAACCAGTGAAATGTCTATTTTGTAATTTAAAGCATCTTCATTTAATCTCAACTTTTAAATGACACAATTTACCTAAAGTGTACTTGAGAGGTGATATATATGATAAACTTAGTTTAATATCCATTTATTTTGAAAACTTCGTAAACAATAACACACCTCAGTCTTTGTTTTCAAAACAATCAACTCTCTACAATGAGCTTCTATCCTGATAAATAACCTTAAACAATCAACTCTCTACAATGAGCTTCTATCATGATAAATAACCTTAATATTTTTGTGAAACCTTCTAAACATATTAGACTAGATTTTGATCATTTAAAGTGAAAAACAAAATTTGGGGGAAAATCGTGAACCATTCCCTTTAAATACTCAATGACAAGATCACTTTAAATTACACGCTGTGAATAACGAAATAACTGTACTTATTAGATGACAGGTGTTGTGGTGCTCTGTAAGTTTGTTAACATTCTTTGGAGTGTTTTGCTATTAACTTTAACAGCTGTTTAAGAATGTGTGCATACATTTTTTGAATTCTTGTGGATTGATTGGTCTCTTGATCAGACAAGTCTTGTCTAAAGCCCCCCCCCCCCCCCCAACGGGGCGTCCTAAGTTCGCGCAAACCTCGGCCGAGACAGGTTACCCACAATAACAAAATCTAGAGTTATCGTTCTTTACACTGATCACTCTGAAATTGTTTATTAAGCGATGTGAATGTAATGTTATAAATATTCATAAATACCAAAAGCGGCTCCGCATAGGAATACCAGTAGATTCTTAAAATGGATTTGTACTATAGTTAAAAATCACAAAATTAGAACATTGTGTGTGAATTTGCAGTATAGTTGAAAATTATCATCGACCATTATCTTTAAATAAAATGTTGAAGGGACACATATAAATGCAGTTTACCCAATGTTGATAGAATGCTCTTCCTGTGCACGAGCAAAACCAGATTAGTGGAGGAGTTAGGGGGGGGGGGGTGTTACAGGGGTGGCAACCTTTCTTTTGTTGAACAATTCAAACACATTATCTCTATTTTTGCCATTTGATCTTCCTGAGCGGAAAAGATACGAGTTTTTGGATCCGCCCCTGATGGGACATATATAAGTGATAATGTAATGGTTAAGTCATTTGTGGATGAGGGTCATTCTAATTAAATTTAGATGCTTTGATCCACGCACGAGCTTTCTGTCAGCCAATGGAATTCCACGCACGAGCTTTCTGTCAGCCAATGGAATTGTTTCCTTCGTCGTGTATAACAACATGAGGTTCATTAGAACATGACTCTCAAGACAGGAAGAGGAAGAGCGGATTTTAATTAGATTATGTTGAATACGAGCGTAGATTCTTAAGGAAGTTAGTTCCTCCACTCAATACTTACTTTATTGGCCCATACATGCTATGCATTTATTATTTAAACCTATTCAGTAAAAAAAATATATGAATTGTCAATTAAAATTTTGAAAGGATTGGGAAAGGATTGCATTTTGTGGCAGAAGGAAATCAAAAAGTTCTGAATCTACCCGGTTTTACCATTTCTGTTAAATCCAATATATCGTCAATGTGTATACCTCTAGACGTGCATTTTTTGTAAATGATACAAGTAGCAGATGCTTGTAACTAGTTCAAATATTGTAAACTCATTTGGTTGGTATATTTTTTTCAAAAGGGAACAGCAATTCTCAATTTACCCCATTTTGTATGAAAATTTTGTATTTTGGCCAATATTTAAAAAGATATGATCAATACCCCCCCCCCCCCACACACACACACTTTTTAAAGTTCCATTCTATATTTTAAGACAAGACTTTACAATTTTAAATCGACATACGATTACTCTTAATATGTTCTTTTGAGTTCTCAAATTCTATATGATAAAAGGTGAAGATAACGAACAGTGATCAATTTTATAACTCCTATAAGCAATACAAAATAGAGAGTTGGGCAAACACAGACCCCTGGATATACCAGAGGTGGGATCAGGTGCCTAGGAAGAGTACGCATCCCCTATCGACCGGTCACACCCGCCGTGAGCCCTATGTCTTGATCAGGTAAACGGAGTTGTCCGTAGTCAATATTAGCGTGCCAAGAACGGGATTATCCCGTATATTTAAGCTCAAAGGATATTATTTATTCTTAATCTGCTAGTGGTAAATTTTTTTATCTATACTGTTGGAAGACACGGGTATGTATTTAATTGATTGTAATGATTTATTTGTGTTGCTTATGTTGTGTTGACAGTGACACCTACAGACAAATCGAGTTTATACGAATAAATCATGTGTAAATTTGAAGTGCAAAAAAGTCAAGTTTAGCACACTGTAGCCCCCCCCCCCCCCAAAAAAAAAACAACAACCAAGCACTATGATCTAAATAATGTTTCTCTTTTGAGTTTCATAATTCCTTCTCAAGGTAGAAATCAAAAATATATTTCTAAATAAAAAAATGAAAATGTGCAAAACTCGGATTCAAAGAGAAATCCATCGTATCATAAATGTAGAAGAAGTGAAGGATGTATTGCCTTATTTACATTGTTTCATGATTTCAAGCATATTGTGATTTACCTATTCGCATATTTGAATGTCAGATACATGTACATCGATTTGGAAAAACTTCAAAACTTGGCATATACATGTAATGTTTATGTATAATCATTTATACATATGTATAACATTGCCTCGACATTGTAAGGAGAGGGTATTCATAGGATATGCCTGTTGCCTAATCCTGTTCAATTATTTTTTGAATACAATATTGTTTAAACTAATACATGTACATCTTTTTTGGGGGCTACCCACATTTAGGTCACCTGAGTCACCTGAGTCACTCAGGTGACCTATTCCATTGATGTTCGTCCGTCGTCGTGCGTTGTCCGTTAACAATTGGATATTTTTAACTTCTTGAATACTACAAGGCCAATTGTCTTCAAATTTGATATGAAGCATGGTGGGGGATGAGATCAACATAAATTGTGATTTTCGTAATCATTGTCCCCCATGGGATTCAGAGACTGAGAGAAAAACTCATAATAATAACCAAAAATTCAAACAAGTGATAAATCATCCATTGGGATGTAAAAAAAGCAATAAACAAATATCTATGTTATCAAAATTGCCAATTGGCAGCGAGCGTTCCTTTATCAAAGACGAAGTCCCTACGGCTATTGCCGGTGTGAAGCACTCTTATAAATCTCGAATGATAGATTTTGCTGTCGTTATGTAATGAATTTCTTATTTACTTCCACCCGGTAATCATAGAATTGATTGGTGTTCGGTTTTAATGCCACTTACATGGGTACTTTTTTATCGCAATGACCTTGGTTCCTAATATTTTCAAGAGACCAAGGTCACTCGGAAAGAAAATTTAACAGTTCTGTTCGATGTTGCAAGGATGTCCCACTTAGCAAATATGGTGTTGCAATAGTTTGAAGTTCAATGTGTGCATTTCTTTTTAATCCTGAAATAATCACCTTGTTTATTGCGATCGTTTGTAGAGAAATGTACATTACCCCTATTCGCAACAAGTTCTTCGTTAAGTGGGACACCCCTCCGCAATTATGATTGGATACCCACGATAAGTAGAAGATGAGATAAGCTGTAGAAGACGAGATAAGCTGTGGGTATCCGACGATGATAACGGAGAATTATCGGATACCTCTGATGATTTCGTCTTCTACTCATCACGAATCATATTGTAAACTAGAGTCCCTGCAAATTTGGAGCCAGTAGTCTCTTACACAATCTAATTAAAATTAGATGTTAGATCCGCTCACATACTCGCTACAGTAGCGAGTATGTGAGCGGATCTAACATCTAATTTTAATTAGATTGTGTAGCGAGTATGTGAGCGGATCTAACATCTAATTTTAATTAGATTGTCTCTTACAATGACCTTAACATTTTTATATTTAAGCTTGAAATCCATTCATTTAAGAATCTTAGAAATTTGAGTAAAATATCAAGACATTAGTACACTACAAAACAGGAATGCACTGAAACTAGACTTTGTGCCTGCCATTATCCCTTTCTTTAACCTTGATAATCTCCAAGAACCAGTCCCGTGGGGGTTGGGGTTAGAATAGGTCCTCAGTACCCCTTGTTTGTTGAAAGAGGCGACTAAATGGGGCCGTCCTTCGGATGAGAACGCAAAAACCGAGGTCCCGTATCACAGCAGGTGTGGCACGATAAAGATCCCTCCATGCTCAAAGGCCATGGGCGCCGAGCATAGGCCTAAATTCTGCAGCCCTTCACCGGTAATGGTGACGCCTCCATATAAGTGAAAAATTCTCGAGAGGGACGTTAAACAATATACAATCAATCAATCTCGGAGAACCTATAGCATAATAATATCAGAAATAGTTACGACTTTAAATAAAAATTACTTACTTACTGCAATGTAAGTATTGTTCCTGCATATAAGTTTGACAAAGATTGACTAAGACATACTTGTAACAGTTACTTTTAAGATACCGCACACTCCGTGTTACAGTGACCTTGGTCTTTCATATTTAACCTTGAAATCCAATGATAACCCTAAAAATGACAAAGTATGCTCAAGATCTTCGGAATTTTCTCTCTAGTGACTTTGACCTTTACATCTGACCTTGAAAACCAATAGGAATCAATATCTAACCAACGAACAGACGAATGGACAGACACATAACTCGCGAAGAGTTAGTAAATAAAAATGTCCCATAAATACATGATACTCCTCCATAGGAAAATAACAGTTGTAGTTAATCTTACCAGTCTCAAGTGAGGATTATTGTGACCATTCAATTTGATGATTGATTGATTGTATATTGTTTAACATCTCGCTCGAGAATTCTTCACTCGTATGGAGACGTCACCATTGCCGGTGAAGGTCTGCAAAATTCAGACCTATGGTCGGCGCTTAGGGTCTTTGAACAGAGAGGGATCTTTATCGTGACACACCTGTTGTGACACGGGACCTCGGTTTTTGCGGTCTCATCCGAAGGACCGCCCCATTTAGTCGCCTCTTACGACAAGCAAGGGGTATTGAGGAGGACCTATTCTAACCTGGATCCACACGGGATTCGGAAATTGTGATAAATAAATGTAATGCATGTAAGTATATCCCCAATGACGTGGACATCTTATTTTGAGAAAAAATGAAGGTAAAGAGCAGTGATCAATTTCATAGCTCCCATAGATAATACAAAATTAAGAGCAGGAGAAACACAGACCCCTGGAAACACCATCTTCGCTAGCCAAGAGTTTTCGGTCCCCCTCCGCTCCCCATAAACGGATTGGACCGAAAACCCTTGGCTAGTGAAGATGTGGAAACACCAGAGGTAGGATCAGGTGCCTAGGAGGAGTAAGCATCCCCTGTTGACCGATCACACTCACCGTGAGCCCTGTATCCTGATCAGGCAAACGGAGTAATCCGTAATCAAAATCAGACTATTTATATGATTATTGTTTAAAAAGCTTTCCATAGAAAACCAGGCAATATCAAATATAATAGAATCATTCCAAAATCACCGTGATTGCTCTGAACAAATGACCTGGGTGTCGTGTAGTAAACCTTCTCCTAGAAACGCTTCCCCGGGGGTTTATTAGAAGAGCTTCCTCGTGGTTCTTTATATAATTTATTTAGTACACATAGAAAACCTTTTCACCCCGTCGTCATCGCGTTGGTATCACATATTCCTTAGGACAAAATACTCCTGTATAAAATAAGAATGTTGCCTTTATCTCATACTTTTATTATAATGCGACATTTCAGATTATGACAGCTGTAGGTAAATAACTCTGTTGTATTTACTTGTATACACATTACATGTGTTGTAAATTCACCAGTAAGTTCCCTATGTGTCTTGGTGTAGTTTACCGTTGTTCCCTAAGATAAGAATGAGGGGTTCATCTGATATGCTGATACTAGTTTTTGATTCCCTTCACAACACCATCAGATGTTTGTTTCATCCCTGTCCGGTAGTTTATACACATCTCTGAAATCTTTGAATGTTAAAGTTACTGTCATTGCTAGCGATATTCTGAGGGTCTGGTATTGTAGTCATATTGATAAATGTCTGCGTTTTCTTTCGCAATCCAAAATGCGGTTGGAATCACGAGCGTGATAAAAGAGTTTTATAATTTTTAAACATCAGAACAGCTTTTGATAAACTGTTGATAACTCATCTATTATTGGAAGTGCGGGCTAGTCAGGGCCCACTCGTGATGAAACGGAGTATTTGACCGTGATTTTCATTTTTCATAGGAATCTTTCTGTCAAGATCACCAGTGTCTGAAGGATATTGTGTGTCGATAAATCTTTTAAAATTAAGAGTGGATAGGTCAATGTCCTTGTTATTGCTCTCAGATTAGCTTGTTTGTGGAGCAGCTTTAGATAGGTTGATCTGAGTTTTCTGCTGTTTCGTGTCGTACTGTTGGCGCAATGACTTAACGCGTCATCAGATATGTGGTACTGTCATTCACGTACAAGATATAGTAACAAAGGTTCTGTATATCATTAGCTAGATTCCCTAATGCCAAATTCATATCATGAAGAAACAAGAGATATACAGCCACATCGCTCACCTGAGTTGCTGAATTTTCCGATATTTAAGAAATGAATTTCATTTTTGATAACACACGAGAGTATGAACTGCAATGCTTCACGCCAGCATACTATATGAAGCGCGTTATACATTATTATTCGAACAGTTTGCCGTCGTGAAGCATTGCAATTCATGCCCTCATGTATTTTCAAACATGATTTTCGCATTCTACTTTCATATTTATCGGAATTCCCAGTCGTTTAAATAGAGGTACTATATTCAACAAGATTCATACACACTTTGTTCATAACTGCTTAGCATTCATGAGGAAATGGCTATCATTACAATAGGTAAAGACAGCGTGGGCAAAGATTAATTGATTGACTGATTGAATATTGTTTAACGTCCCTCTCGAGAATCTTCCACTCGTATGGAGACGTCACCATTGCCGGTGAAGGGCTGCAAACTTTAGACCTATGCTCGGCGTTTATGGCTTTTGAGCAGGGAGGGATATTTATCGTGTCACACCTACTGTGACACGGGACCTCGGTTTTTGCGGAATCATCCAAAGGACCGCCCCATTTAGTCGCCTTCTACGACAAGCAAGGGGTACTGAAGACCTATTCTAACCCGGATCCCCACGGGACTAATTGGAAATGTAAATATTAAGAGCAGTACTGTAATGAGCCCTCTAATTGTGACCCCCTATAACTTTTGGGGGTGGGGGTGGGGGGATGGGGGGTGGAGTATCCTGCTGTGAACAAACATCAATCTACATTGCGTGAGGATGCTTAGTTACATGTACATATGAAATTGATAAGTTGTACTTTGATGGGTACTGGGTATGGAGATGAAGCTTTTTAAAACCGTTTCCTATTCCTTTGTGAACTTTCAACCTCACTGTCGTGGCGCTGTCCTTGGAGCAGGTCTCATGGTGTGACGAGACTTAAATCTACACTTGATGAGGATGCTTTCGTAATTATTTAATAAACTAAACCCATTTGGTTCTTATAAATTTTTTAGAATTTTCTTGCATGCAATTATCTCAGTGATAAACTTTAAACCCATAAAATGGCCCCATCCAGAATTACAAGCCTTCTCTTATGACCCCCTTGAACCTGAGGTCAAAGTGTGAACATATTTAAATCTACTCTACATGAGGATGATTGCACATTGATTTAACAAGCTGAACCATTGTGGGACTCAAGGGGATTTCCAAAAGAAGTCTCATTTATAATCCTACTCACCTGATCACCCAAGCTCCAGAAGTCATGGTGTGGATAATCAGGAACCTATTTTACATGTACATAAGAAAGTTTAAATATAAAATTGACATATTACACCCTTGTGATTCTCGTGAAAAATTGAACAAACCTGAATAAAATTGTAAATGGAAGCTTTTATACAAGTTTTATCTAGTTCTGTGATTCTTTGGGTGGTTCAGTGGTTCTTAATTAAGCTGATTTTTAAGCTCCCCACCCTATTTACATCTTTAGGTCACCTGAATCACTCAGTTGACCTAGTGCTATTGGTCTTCGTCCGTCAACTATTGAACATTTTTACCATTATTGTAAATTTCATGATCCCCGGGGTATCATGATTCAGAATGGGGCCAAACTTGAATTATAGTGTTCATGTGTAAAACGTTTAGATAACAATTTCTTTAGCATTATCGACACTGAATATTTAGTAGGAACAATTTGCCATGTACCAAAATTATAAATTTTATGATCCTAGGTAGGGTTTTGATATTCGAATGGGACCAAAATGGTCAAAGGGATTAACTATCTTTATCATATGAAAGATTTCTTTGATTTTGCTGATACAATATATCAAAACTAATTGCATATTTAGGAAAAGCAGAAAGGGATGTAGAAAAATTGTAAATATCGCAACCCCAGGATTTGGACTCTAGGGCGGTTCCAAAATAGGCATATAGTGTTAATACAACATGATTATATAATGTAATGTCTACCAGTATGGACACCTGGGGCATTTGTGATTTAAGAATACATCTTGTTTTATATTAAAATTTAATTTAAATATGCAGAACAGGAAAGTTATTATTGATGTCGTAGCCCTTTGAGCTAGTTATACATTTTAATACTCGGGCCTTTGGGCCTCTTGCACTTACTTGACCTTTCAATTGAAAAAAAAAAAACTTGAATCAGACGGACGGACGAAAGGGTAGACAGACAGACAGACTATGAGCGAACTTCAATCAGAACTTTCAGCTCAGGTGAGCTAATAAAAGTTTGTCAGCATTGTTTTGCAATAAGAACTTTTCAGCTTGTAACCTCTCCCCGGTGGTTGTTTGTGTGAATCTAGACGAATGGGTAAGTCTATTGGCTTTCCTCCTTTTTTTTTTTAAATTGAAAAAGTACGATGATTATCGAATAATGTATTTCTCAGTTTTTGGTCAATTGAAGTTCAACTGAAATACAATTATATGGAATTGGATTGATTGTAACAAAATGATTTACGGTTTGTTATAACTATACGAAAAAGTTCTTGGAGACGGCTAATAGTTATTGCATTTATTGATTTTTCCTCAAGTTATTGCCCCCCCCCCCCCTCCTCGACGAAAAATATTTTTAAAGAATATTAAGAGTCATCAAATTTTATGCGGTGACCGTGAACTTCTAATTTCTTTGCCGATTTACATGTAATGAATAATGTATACAACGTTTCACATCGAAATTGTTCTCAATTTTAAATTTATTTCTGAAATATTTTGTAAATTTTTTAGACTGCATTATAAAATGGACTAAGAAGACACGTAACACTAAGATTTATTTTTTTTTTATCAAGTAAACTCATGCATTGATTGTCCTCCAAGTAATACAATATCATGCAACTAAATCATGCTGGTTTTAGAGAGAGAAAAAAGCGTTAAAAAGGACTTAGATTCTGTACAGTAGAGGATGAAAGCAGAGTAAAAGTATCCAATAGGATTTGAAGCCACTCTAACAACCTAAGATTATTTGATATTGCCCATCTATGGCTGGTAATTCCTCTTGACTACCAAGGCGTTTTGAGTTAGAATCTTCCAAATTACACGGTCGCTGTAGCGGTCTTTCTCACCATAGATCATATGTATAAATTATTTAGAATGTTATACTGATAAGCTGTAAAGCTTAAATTAATAAATTAATAAAGAACTTGAACTTGAAATGTGTATTTAAAAAAGGTCACTGTGTTGGGTCATGGACTGCGTGTGCTTTTAACAGATGTTGCCATGTTTGATTTACATCATAGGGCTTGTTTCGATGTGTATTTATGAGAACCATTTTAGAACTGATTTAACCAGTTTTAATCTGGCGACAAATTATCGTCTGCTTTATCTTGGATAGTTTACCCTTTTAAATGTATTTTACACGCACTCTTAAAAAGAATGTCGTATTAAATTTACCGTCACTCGCAAATGCGCACGTGTCTGTTTTATCACCTCGATAAACTTCTACCTGTGAAGTTGAAGAATTGCATTTTGGAACAACTTGTGTAGAGGAGGAACTATGTTTTCCTCGCAGGAAACGTTAAGGTAACAGTTTCCAGAACTATTGATTCCATTCGATATTAGATCAATACAGTCGAAAAATCCTGTTAACTGCCTGGCAGTACTGTGATTTATAACACTAAATTAACCATAAATATTCATGAAAGAGAAAATAAGTGAAATTTGAATGACAATGAAAGATTTAAATGAATAAAACGTCAGTGCTGTTAAATGCTAAGCACGGTGTTAAATGCTAAGCACGGTGTTAAATGCTAAGCACGGTGTTGGCTACATCATGTATTAGTTGATGTTGACGTTTCCAATGTCTTTTCCAAATTGTAATGATAACCATTTCCTCGTGAATGCACTGCAGTTGTAAACAATGCGAGTATGAATCTTGATTAATATAGTGCATCAATTTTAACGACCGGGAATTCCGATAGAATGAAGGTAGATTATACGGAGAGAAAATTCTCACCCTCGTGTGTTTTCGAAAATGAAATAAACATTTAGATCTCTGTTTACTTTCATAGGCCGGATTTTTAGGTCACCTGAGTCCCTCAGGTGACCTTTTGCAATTGGTCGTCGTCCGTCGGGCGTTCACAATTGAACATTTTAAACTTCTTCTTAATAACTACCATTCCAATTCGGGACAAAGGGATATAAATTGTAATTTTCAGGTCTCCTGCACCCCTGGGGTCTGTGGGGTGGGGCAAAAACTGCCAAAAATTGACCAATTTTCAAAAATCTTCTTTAGAACCACACATGTGTAAGAAAAACTAAATGCATCATGATGTAAAGCAGGAGGGCCTCTACCAAAATTGTAAATTTCATAATCATCGGGGTAGAGGTTCTGACGGGGTCAATCTTGGTATATATATTGTATATGTGCAAAACATATAAATAATATTTGCATTAATGCTATTGATACTAAATTGAAACTAAATGGATATTTAGAAGGAGTAGGTAGTCCTTTACCAAAATTGTAAATTTCATTATCCTAGGGGGTAAGTGTTTGTTTTCAGGGTGGAGCCAAAATTGTTAAAGTGATTGATGTCTTTATCATTTGAAGGACTTTTTTAAAGTTTACTGAAACAACAACCTCATTTTTTGACTTAAAGGTGGGTCCAAATTAGTGATATCGTATATATCATATTATGTAAAGCCCTTGAAAGGGCATTGAATTATTAAGAACACACCTTGTTTTAAGCTGTTGCTGAATATTAGAATCTAGATATCTCGAACATGGTTTTTTTTCCTAGATATTTAGCCCTTGAGATTAGTGACACTTTTAACTTAGTACTCAGGTGACCGATAAGGTCTGTGGGACTAATGGTACTTTTAACTAGTACTCAGGTGACCGATAAGGCCTGTGTTCCTCTTGTTTTCCAGAAACGACCAAAGATGATAATTTATGACGACAGAAACCCGACTCTAACTTGGTGTCTGTTAGTATAGACCAAGTCGACGTTGAACGAGGTGTTAACAATGTTGCACTAATTAGGCGATGGAAAGGGTATAATATATGTATATGCGAAATGAAATATAGTGCTAAAATGAATCAACAGATTAAACAGAATCAAAATCAATGCTAAATGGACGGTCACCCGTTGCAAAACGAACCGTAAACGGACAGCAAAAGGAAAAAGACATATTTTCGTATTTCTACGTCTTTGATCCTTTAATAATAATAATAATAGCCTTTAACATAAATTAGCATATAGCTAGTTTCCATTGTGATCCTGCATTAAAACATGTAACAAACATAAAATTAACATCTAAAATTAGTATCTAAACATGAATACGATATAAAAGGAAAAGGGGAAAGATATAACATAAGACACACCTAATTAGTGATAAAATTATTACCCTTTCGCCACCCGTAGCTAGCCCAGTTACATATACATGTACTAATGAATAACGAGTGCTAATGTACTGGGGAGAAGACAAAGAAAAACATTCTTCCTTTGTCAAATTACATACGACAGACTCTCTGCTCACAACCCACTCGGATCCGAGTGCGATACAAATTATTATAATGTGCTTTTGAAATTTGAAAAAACAAAATAACCCAGTCTGATGGCACTTTTCATGAATGAGCGACAAAACTTGTCGTTATACATTACATGTCATCCTAAATGATAACAACAGTCGTGTTTTTTAAGCGAAGTAGTTAGCTGTCAAGCTGTGCTATCTACTATCTCCTGTTATCTAGTGGGTAAGAAGATACGTCTATACCAGGGTCTGCAGATTTGTTCTTGTCTGAGAATGTCTTCATACTATTTTGTTCGGGATTACATTTTATGTTTGTAAAAGACATATATGGGTTGTGAAGTCAGGCAATGTGATTTGCAGGTGTTAAAATTCACCTGTATTTGATCGCTGCTTGTTTAACGTTTGTATATTGTATAACATGTGAACAAATGCATGCATAGGAAAAGACAACTGGCTTAGCCCCCGTTCCCCGAAACCGGCAGGTTTTTATATCATAGAGAGTATTGGATCATTTGCTTACAACAAGACTATAAATGATGAAAATATGACAGTGCAGCCCAGTAGAAATTTCAGAATTTGTTTGAAAATATTTTCATTGAAAATTAGTGAAACTTTGTTCTCGAAATTTTCTCCTCCCCCTTTTATACTTTGCAGCCTGTGCTTCCGGGTCTGCGTTTCTGAATATCTTATGACATCCTTGCTCTATCAAGTCTTCCTGAATCTTCTCAATGTCTACACGGAGAACAATCCAAAATCACAATGCTTTCGAAACACTTATTGGAGTAACAATTTTGTTTTGTTTGTTTTTGTTTTCTTTCTTGTGGTACATACCGGTATGTTATATCAGGTTATTGACTTGTATTAGGGAGACAGTTTAAAGGGCATTGATAAAAATTTTTTGATTTCCTATAGAAATGAAAGTCGCAAATCTTTCGAAGTCCTATATCTACATCTTTAGCTGGCGATGTCTAAAGAAAGGTGCAACAGTTTCGAAAGGGCGTTTAACTCTTGAACAACCAATCAATTAGATTAAAGAATAATGTTGAATGTTAGCACTAAACTGCCATTAGTTAGGTTAATCGCAAAAATATCACGGGCATATATCTATTTTGCAATACCTTATTTGTATGATATACGCTTAATCATAGGAAAAATGGAATGCTGATTTCCTGTAATTAAAGGGGAAAAAACCAATTTATTACGTAACAATGATTTCTGAAACCTAAGTACCATTCTAATCTGATTTTTTTATCCATCGAGTTGTTATTTTGTCATGCATATCTAGGACTTTTAAAGTATGCACCTTTCTATCATGAATCGCGGAAATGATGTCAGACCTTCAGAGAGCATTGTTCTTTATATATAGTGACACTGAAGTATCCTACATATAGAGTGCTATTTACTGCACACCAAAAAGCGTTCCGAATCGTTCCGTGCAAACCATTCACCGTTCCGTGCAAACCATTCATCGTTCCATGCAAACCGTTCGTCGTTATTTGCATACCGTTTAACGGTCCATGCAAACCATTCAAGTTTCGTGCAAGAATCGTTCCGTGCAAGATCAAGCCACGCCCCTAGAAACTTTGAGATCGCGCAAAACGTGCAAGTCATTGCGATATAGGACCTGGGATGGACATTGAGAGAAACTTCGAGCATTTATTTACCTCATAATGGCAAAGTATGATCTTTTTTGTTAAATACCGTACAGCGGGTTTATTCTCCGGGTCTAACATTTGGCGATTTGCTGGCTCAAAGGTATGCTGATAATTTTAGCGGAATACATTTTGACGGACAGGGAAGAGTTGTATCTTTTTTCACATACTGAAGTTGCAATGGGGTGCATATTTGGCGAGTGAGATTTTGGCGGAGAGATATCTAACCGCTAAAATAAGCCAAAATTATAACCCCGCGGAAAAAACCCGCTATACGATATTTTCAACCAGGGTGGTGCAACCCCCTTAACCCTCTTTAGATCTGCCACTTAGAATATAGAAATAAAAGTAGAGAAACATCTCACGCACTTTGCCTCTAAAACGCAGGGAATGGTTGTGTAAAAAAAGAAGAAGAAAACAACAAGCGGATTTCTTCATTTTTTGGGGGGATCCCAACTCCTACAAAGAGCGTTTGGTTTCTTCGAGTTTGTTCAAAGTAATTCATCTCACACAACTTTATCAAAATGTAAACGCCGCACTTTTTCACCCTTTTTATTGAGACCGAAATCGATATTTTCACCCAGTTAAAAAAAAAACCCCAGAGGAATTCTTCATATTTATAAAACAGAAAACGATGCTCTACAAACACGAAAACTATAAACTGTTATTATTTTGTATTTGTGATTACACTGAATGAATGAACGATGTCCAACTTGGGAAATTGAGAAAGCAAACGGATGTATAACGGAAGACATAGAACATCGATGAAGTGGACGAAAATATAGATATTTCCGAACTTATATCATCCGTACTATTTTTTCTGTAAAAGTATCTGCATTATATAAGTTAAAAGCCTCTTTAAGAAACGTCGTATTGTGGAAAGCCGCATGAAACCGATATTATATGTAAATGCCATCGTCCCACTTCATTATTGTTACCGTCACCTGTGCTAAATATTTGATGGAGGATTTATTATTTTGATTTGGTAATGAACGCGGAAATGAAAGAGTGAAAAGCCGTACAAGGTTAAACAGTAAGAAAAATATTTTTTTCTTTTGGCATCTGTACATCATATAGATACAAAAACCACAGGTGGTTCTTAAAATAGTAAATCTTGAACGGTATTGTACTTGAGAACCCGCGCGACGATTAAGAAGAGGACAACTAACAATTTAGCTGTCTTTCACGATAAATGTACTTAATGTTCACGCTGTCTTTGCCTTTTTTATGTACCAACCTCTCTATTGTTCTCTAGCATTCCCAGACAGGACTATAATTACAGTCTTCAGTTTTTGTTCCGTCCTTTCGGATATTTCCGCTTCCTCCTAATGGCTGTGATTTCGTCCGTGTTGCCGTTGTTTTTGTCGAGATATTGTTCACCTTGGACTTGATATTTTTATAATGACTGTAATGACTTCACTCTTTAATGCGAAGCCTGAGAGAAAATATTTGAACAGCGCTTGGATTTGTTTCTTTTATGTTCCCCGTTTATGAACATTTTATTTCAATTTCATGGTTTTTCATTGATGCATGATATTGACAAATTTACATGATCCATCCACCGGGTCAGGTCCTCAGACCTTGGATATATGACTAATTTCATCTTTTGAAATGGTCTAAGAGGGCGTGCCCCCGTTTCCTCTATATAATTTGAAATAAAGTGGGATGAAGATTGAGCATTAGCCTTTAAAAATCGATTTTTATTAATAGTATTGGAATTTTAAACAGCTAAAAGGATGGATATTAAGAAAAGACCATACAAGTAAGTATTTTTCAAGTTGTAATTTATTTTGTTCAACATGTTTTTCAACGCTCACTGTAAATTGATTATTGAAAACGTTTTAATCAAACGATTGACTGCTATATTGGTATAAATGAGATGGCAAATTGATTTAATCTATATAAATGAATATTTAGTAAAAGTGATTTTTATCACTCGTTTTTGTCTATATGATATAGGTTCAGACATTTTAAGAAAGAGATCAAAAAGGGAAAATCTATGACATTTCCTTGGTTTTGTGTTTACGTGTGTGTTTTGTGTGTATGTGTGTGTTTTGTGTGTATGTGTGTGTTTTGTGTGTATGTGTGTGTTTTGGTGAATCAGGAATGAAGTGTTATCGATTTTTACGTTTAATGCAAAGTCGTATAATTTTTTATCAGCGATTTTTAAATCCTTTGAAATCTCATTACAAACTGTGATGTAAATTTATCGTGTCTCTGAAGATAGATTCTCGGTGTAGAGGTGGATATTTTCTTTACCCAGTGTCACTAGCAAGAAGAAACGAGTGAAAGACCTCTGGGGAATTTAACACACCGTACTGAGTTTTGACACCCCCACGTACTAATTTCAATTTGTATGTGGGTTGTAAACCTTTGGTGTGGGAGAGTGACTGCATATATTCTACTTCAAATCTCAATATGACACTTTCCCTACAACTTCAATGTGATGTCACAATACATTATTAATTCAGTCCAAATTTCTATTGATGTCAAGAGGGAGGGTGTATAAATATAATTCATTTTGGACCACTAGCTACTTCTGGTCGTCACAAGATAAATTACTCATGCAGCATGAGTTATTATTAAATGCCTTGAATTTTTAATGGTTTAAAACCAGTTAGATAATTCATACAAAAATGAAAATGACAAACATTTAAATTCGACTGGAATTTCAACATTTTGCTTTGATTACCAGCCTCCGCCTACCATTTAAAGGTCGCATACAGTTCCATGTTTTGTGAAGCAACATTTTTTTTTAAATATATGGATTGATTATTGATATTTAGAGATGTTTTCAATGCCAGGAGAGAACATGATTATTTAGAATTTAATTTTGCAAAAAGTATCCAGAAATCTTAAACATCCCCTAAAAATCATCCAAAGCAATTAAGTTTCCCGAAAAATTATAAAGACCATAATACCATGGTCTTCTTTGAAGGTGATTTTATAACTGTGTCCATTCATTTACCTGTAGGTAATTTAGTATTGCGCTGTAGAAATACATTGCACATTCAGTATACGATATTTGAACCCCCCCCCTACCACCACCACTATATTATATCCATTTCAAAAACATTTACCAGCGTAATGATGTTAGAAAAAGTTAATTGAAGGGTTACAGATAGGCATGACACCGCAGTTTCGCATTCATGCTTCTTAATCCCTTGGACATATAAAATGAAGGGAAAAGAAAGAAAGAAACGAAAATCATTTCCGCCATAACCCACATAACCCAGTTTACAAACCATTAAGTTTTCTGATCGGATTGTCCAGTGTTTGATTTAGTACTCAGGATGTCTCAAAGTACGATTGAATTATATCCCTGTTAGTCATTGATTTAGGTGTATGTACTTAATTCGGATGGACAAGTCATAGTAACTATTTTTGTAATAGGCAGTTCTTGCTACAAAGTTACATTTACACAAAATACTTTTGGATGTGCAAAGCCGATGTTTCTTACAAAAATCAAGGTCACCCTATGTTCCTTAGCAGGACTATTTCTCCATTCAAAGTAATACAAGCTGTAACTGACGGCAAATGAATTGAAAAATAAAAGAAGAAATATTCAACATATTTGTGATTTAATATATAGAATCAGAGTGAATCTGAAGTAATAAATCCATCAAATCAGTAGAAAATGTCGATTCATGAATCATTGTCATCCTGTTAGTAATTCCTGCTCGTTATCTCCGATGTGCATTGACCTCGAAGGTCACCAGTGCTCGGTGGAAAAGTCGATTTGTAAATAATTTAACATGCCTATTTTATATAAATTTCACTATAAAAATTTCATTTGAGTGGCACATTTGCATAATTTTTGCTTTCACACACTTACAGTACTTCTTGTCATTCATGAAACGATGTAATATTTTAAAACAAACGACACGTGTAGTTACTCAAGCCAATTTTCGTCTTTGTATATGACCTCGGTCTCAGCAACCCATTTGTGTTCGGCAATCGTCGTTCCCATATCCCTGTATATGACGCAATGGCGGTTTATACGAAACGCTCATTGTAGGTATGCTCTCAAACAATATTCCCTTGTTTATTTTGTTGAATTTTTCTTCAGGTTTTGGGAATTATATTAGCTCTCAATAACTGATCATGAAGTGAGTAGCTTCCTCCGGTTGCCGGGGGTGGGGGGCAAAACTCCCAACAATCTCCTTTATTCCTCTATACCGGTTTTTTCTTCTATCCATATATTGCTGAAATAATTGCTGTCATGGGCCACTTTATCTTTGGTATAAACTGTTGTTGGAAGAACCGTGCCTTGAATTCCCGTCAGCATGACTCTTTGAGCTCTTTTAGTCATTCAGGTGATCTATTGCTATTGGTCTGCGTCCGTCATCATCCGCTAACAATTGAACATGTTTAACTTCTTGATAACTACCATTCCAATTCTTTTCAAACGAACAGTGATCAATCTCATAACTCCTATAAGCAATACAAAATAGAGAGCTGGACAACCACAGACCCCTGGATATACCAGAGGTGGAATCAGGTGCCTAGGAGGAGTAAGCATCCCTTGTCGACCGGTCACACCCGCCGTGAGCCCTATATCTTGATCAGGTAAACGGAGTTATCCGTAGTCAAAATCAGTGTGCCACGAACGGTCTAAAAATCGGTAAAAAAAAAACCCACGTCAGACAGCATCTGATCCAATGATAGATTGTATTGGCAAACTATAGATCGTTATAATGACCACAGCATTTGCGAAATGCTGACTTTAAACAAGAATGTTGAAACTCCTGCACCATCAACTTCTTTTTCAGTAGTCTGCCTCGATTTAAAAACTGAGCATACGCAGACCAATCTCTTGCGTATGGAATCAGTTATGAGAAATATGTATACCATATGCAGGTGATAATGGAATATTGCTACATAAATATGGGAAGTTGACGATGAAGAAGCTGAAATCATCCCGTTTGTCATAAAGTTGAGTTGTTAGTTTGCCGTTAATTATAATATTTATTGAAGCATCTTTGAGACAAAGGGACATAAAATGCAAATTTCAGGACTCCTACACCCCAGGGCTTTAGGGGTAGGACAAGAACAGCCAAAAATTGACCAATTAAAAAAAATCTGTACAACTACACATCTGTAAGAAAAACAAAATGCACATTCATGTAGAGGAGGAAGGCCTCTACCAAAATTGTAAACTTTGTGATCCCTAGGGGAGAGGTTCCGACTCCTGGACGGGACCAAACTTGGTATATAGTGTATATATGTAAAACATTTAAATAACATCTTTTAATGCTGTTGATATGGAATTGAAACTTAATGGATATTTAGAAGTAGCATGTAGCCCTTTACCAAAATTGTGAATTTCGTGATCCCAGGAGTATGGGTTCTGGTATCGGGGGGGGGGGGGGGGGGCAAAATGGTCATAGTTACTAAATGTCTTTATCATTTGAAAGACTTCTTTAATTTTGCTGATACAATATATCAAAACTAATTGCATATTTAGGAAAAGCAGGAAGGGATGCATCAAAATTTCACAACCCCAGGGATAGAAGGTCCAAGTCAAGGGCGTGGTCAATATAAAGAATTGTGATAGATTTCGTAGCCCTTGGGGCTAGTAATATCTTCAGTTAATACTGTTCAGGTGACCGATAAGGCCCGTGGGCCTCTGTCCTTTGTTTGATATTTGTATAAGTTGTTTTACGTCCCATATAAGAATTTTTCACTTCTGTAGAATTTTTTTCAGGTCATAACTTATGCATGGCTGAAGCAATGAGGGTTCTCTATCACGCCACGGCCGCGAATCGTGACACGGGACCCTCGTTCTTATCCAAAAGACCCTTGATATTCGCTTCGAATGCGGGTCCATCAAACATGAAATTGCAATGAATCTGTGCATGAATCATGTCTATCAAACCACTATGTCTGTATCAGTAAAAATACATATATACAAACAGACCGATATGGTGTTTTTTTTTCAAACTAAAGGGAACGTGAAAACAATACATATTGATAACAATGATATAGTGCGTAATTAAATTTCACATAACTTACTTTGTTTCAGTTTTAATGAGTAACGTTCTACAACACCTATAACTTTACAAGTTATTGATATAGCGAATAGTCTACATCTGTATGCATGATGTCTAATAACAAAAAGATTAGCTAGCGTTGAAATGATATTTGAGTGTATGATATATTGTATACATCCGGTTAAACTCTGTTTATTAAGCCATCTTCAGCTTAAACAGCAATCATCAGGAAGTGATAGAAAATCTTTAGTGTGTCGAAAAAAAATTCAGTAAAAAAAAAAATGATTACAGAAAAAAGTAAAAAATATGAATTTAAAAAAAATCAAATATGTATGCAATAACAGATTTTCCCACCTAGAAGCCAAACCGTGTGAATGGACGATTAATCAAGGCTGTAAACCTGATTTTCGAATGCAGAATAGAAAATGTAGCTCGCAAAACATAAAGTTAGGGAAGCCATTTCGTGTTTTAGACGTCATTATATGGAATATCGAGACTTCGAAGGACTAGAAAAAGTTTAATTTGACCCAAATTCTGACAAGGATTTAAAACTACATAAGTAAGGTATACATTTTTTAAAAAGGTTAGATAATTAGTTCAACAAAGAATAGACTCAAATCACTTTTAAAAAAATTTTTGGTTTCAGAAATTGTGGACGCCCTGTGTGTCAATCACTACATACGTGGACATTGATTTAATCTAAACCTGTACTTCAGACGGTTTTCAGAGAAAGTGTTTGTTTTTTTAACTACCAATTTTGGGACCATATAATCAAGAATAGAAATCGGATTTGAGGAAAGTAACTTTCATTTTTGTTCTGACTATTTGAACAAGGAAAAATAACTTTCATGGAAAACTTATCGTTTTTATAGAAGGACATGAAAATAACTATCGAACTGACATACGAGTTCAAAAGCGCGCTTTTCCAAGTATGACGGCTAGATCGCAGAACCATTTTGAAAAGCAAAGTCCCCTCGACATCTTTTAATGATCATTGACACATCGATATGGAAGGAGTAATTAAACAACGCGTAGGTACACCTGCTCACCATCTATTACAAGTTTTAACTGAGAATAAAAAGCGGTAACATGCGATCCATAGTAACATCATACAAGATCGCGATGTTTGATAACCTCATCGTTGTTTCCGGTTACTATGAGTGTTGAGAGGCTATTTCAGGTGAAGCATGTTACAGTGTAAGAAAAATCGCTTTATGAATAATTTGTAGTATATTCCTTCCTTCTGTCACATCTACAACTCGTACTATGATCTATACATCACGCACTTCCTAGGAATTTAAGTGAAATGTCAGTTTCTTAATTATGAATTGACGGGCAGGAGAAGCTGCATCTTAACATGTTACCAGGCGTTTGATTGGCACGAATAATGGTTTCCTCTATGATGTGAATCGCGCGCTGCTCTCTGAGCACATGCTTCGAATTGTATTCACAAAAACGCACGTGGTCACGTTTGGAATAAGTAACAATGACAACTTTCTGGTAAGCTTTACATTTAATGGGCTAAAATAGCAAGTCTTGATATTATAGTTTATAGAAGTACATAATAAAAACTGTTCAATTAAATTCAGAAATGTGGTGTATTGCGAATATTGTTAGAAAATTTGATTAAATATATAATTTAGTAAGTCATCGATTAGCAACTATTTCAAACCAGTCCTCCCTTATGTGAGGACTAGACATACTTTCAAATGTTTAATGATAATTATTTTGCACACATCTGCTGGTAATTAAGAGAGGTCTGATTAGACACAGTAATAGATCTTATTATATTTTAATTCCAAAAGAAAAATCGTTGTGAAAAAAATTAAATCATTTCAATTCAGTTTTTAACGGTTATAACTTTATTTCCACAAATATCTTCTCCGGGAAGTTTTTGAAATTCCCTTTGATTTAAAAAAAAAAAAAGAAGGAAGATGTATTACAGTTTTCCTGTACAAAGTAGGTCTTGTTCTTCCTTCCTTCCGATATGTCGTCAGTTTGGGGTTTTATTTAGGTCATCGAATGATTTTCTACTCTTTTTCCTTCTAAGTATTCATAAATGAAATCGTCCAAAGATTTTGAACAGTTTTTTTTTTTTTTTTTTTTGCTTGTTTGTTTGTTTCAGATTGGGATGTTATTTGGGCAGTTTTCTTGTGTAATCAAAGTAATATAAACTGTTGATTAAGACATTTGTATTATAGTATACAGAAAAAGCAGTGATATATTTGGATGTTTTTCATTTCTAAACTTAGCTGTAATTATATGAGTGGTAAGTGATAGAGTACATTTAGTTAGTTTACATGCACTTTTTTTTTTACACGGGATATACATGTATGTTCAAGCTTATCTTTTGACCTTCAGTCAAATTGGATGCATAAATAAGTTATCAAGTCACGAGGAATCTGATGATTAGTATAAATGTTTTCCTTTGTTATTCAGGTTTTCCAACATGACCATTGACTCGGAGGACGTTTATAAGAAACCCGGATGGGGCCGATGGCAGTATATTGTGGTGCTGGTGTGCTCTTTGCTTTTTCTCGGGGTCGGGGTCGGGATTGGTTATGGAATTGGAAGGAACCATTCCGAACAAACGGTTCCTCAGGCTAGTGGTAACGCCGCGGAAACGGCTACAGATCCGCCCAGGTAATAGTATATCATTTATTGAGACTGTGGACAATTTCACGTTACAAAATAAACCTGGATAACCCTGGTAACAGTGGGTTAACTCATAATACATGGAAAGTGGATTAATTTTACTCACTTCCAACGTGGATTAAATTAACGCGCTTTTGGGCTTGAAATGTGTTACCTTAATAACCTGGATCAAGTACATAATCCTAAGCGGGTCATATTAAGCCACTAGTATTTGAGCCATAGTGAAATATTTACATTTCCAATGTTTTTGCTTTCGATATCTTTACCAATTGTAATACCAAGTAATAGCCATTTCTTCATGAATGCGAAACAGTGAACAATGTGCGTATGAAATTTCCCGTGAATAGAACACGTCTATTTCAACGGCTGGGAATTCCAACAGAAATGAAATAAAATGTAAATGTAAAAAATAAATTACAGCTCTAAAAATACATTGTACATGAGGGTATGAACAGCAACGCTTCACGCAGGCGTACATTTCATGACGTATTCTGGCGGGAAGCCTCCAGTTTAGGTCGTCATCCCCCCCCCCCCCCCCAGAATTTAATTTTAAAACATCTCAAAAATTGGCTGTATGAACGTGATACGGGTTAAATATCATGGGTTAGATTATTTCGGGTCTAGTTAATCAAGTTTGAACCGACTCTTTGTTGTATGTCATGTCAAGACACTTCCCTCAAACGAAACGCTGCGCTGACAGAATAGAGACCAGTGCCAGTGCGTGGATACCAGCTTCACTGAGCCTTGTCATTCAGTATGCAAGGCAAGACTTGCATCTTTTTATGCCACTTGACAAAGGAACATTTAAATCCTATAAAACATCGTAGATCTAGCTAAATTAAAACAAAAACCTGGCAATTTCAGTAAGAATTCAACTATCTAGTGTATACTAGCAAATGGAAGCGTTACCTTGATCCTATCATTCTGGAAACAGTGTTGGGTGGGTTTTTTTTTCGCTCGAGAACCGTGTGAAAATTGTACTCGTAAATTGTCATATCACTTCCTGATTGGCTGTTTGATTTCAATTAAAGTGAATTTGGATGACCACGCTGGGCATTGTATTAATGTGATCTGTCATTGAAAACAAACGTAAATCCTGTTTCATTGAAATCGCAATCGGAACATCAATCGGCCTATTCCGGTTTATTCTCCGAAATAGGCCGAGTGATGTTCCGTTTGATTGAAATCTGTCAGAAGTCTGCCCAATTACATGCTCAATCTAGCGAAGTGACACGCTGTTATTGGACCGATAATAAATTTACTGTGTTTCACAGGCTAAGGCCAGTCAGTTGTATTCACGTAAAGGGGGCTTTTTTATTTTCATCTTATCACAGCGTCAATGTAAGAAACATTATCTGATAGCCTGATAGAATATATAGATTTATATATAGTTAAATTGGCCTGGTCATGGTTCCGTCCCCACCCTAAAACGCTTTTTGATTACTTGTAAATGTTTCGTTGGCATTTCTTCAGTGATGGACAGATTGACAAACTGTCGGCGTTATAGAGATTTATTTTTATTTTACGTTTATGATAAGATGTATAAATATACATTACAATGGAGCAAAAATAGACCATGTAGTTTGCTACCTTACACTTTTGTTTTTGATCGATATTTTTTACTGTTTTATTTCAATTATTTGTGATGGAATTGTTTATTATTGATTATTATAATGAAAGTTTCTGAAAGTGTTAAAATAGCGAATTAAAAAGTAAAGATTTAATGGCGAATGCATTTCGATCACTTGTTTAAATTCACTCTGTCTTTTCAATAACATTATTTTTCTTTTGCTGACATAGTATTTTTTTTCTGTCGAAATTATTGGCATGTAAGGATGAAAAATATCAATCTGAAGACCTCTCACATATACTACTAATCTAAAGAGTGGGTCGTTTATTTCGTATTGATTTGATTTGAACGTATTTTATTGTATATGATACACGTAAATACAAAAGGGCCAGAAGCAAGTTCGTACAACTTACGAGTTGTTTTCCTTGTTACTTTATACATGTAACAATCATCATTGAAAATAATAATATACAGAGAATACAATCATGGTAAGTTTTCTATAGATAAACAATACAATACGATCATCAGCTGAATTAGTTTCATGAATATACGTCTGAACATAAGAGAAAATACAATTATTTAATTCGGTAGATAAGACAATATCACCCCAAATTAAAGTAGGAGATGTGTATCAATAAAAACCCAATCATTTAACCTTAGTAGAATCTATCCATTAAATTGGATATTTCTTACAAATATTTTGTATTCTCAAATGATCGATGAAACCTTGCGGTCAGGAGATAAAAAATCCTAGCCTTTTCATCGTGATATTTGTTCTATTATTCGACAATATCTGCAACGCATGCATTGATGTTTAGTTTTTACATTATGATAAAGTTTATATTTATCATAGTTCCCAGACGAATTTGCGATAACTTGAAACATTATTAGTGTGATGCCAAATTACAAGACCTAAAACATTGTAAATATAGATAAAAAGACAATAAATGCTAATTGAGGATAGCATGTTGAATATACTTTTATCAAATGGATTTGAATTTTATATGCTTTCTAAATCAGCTTCATAATTTAACTTTTCTCGTTTCCATGTTACTAATGTAAGTATCAAGATAAAGAATTTTTCGGCTACTTGAAATATGTATTTTTTTTTCTTTTAAAGGTCTTTAAAGCCAGTGGATGCTATCCTAACAAACATCAACAAAGACAATATCAAACAAAGTCTAAGGTAATTATCAAAGTCATTATTGAAGCTTTTAATGTGGGTTTTCTTCTTTCATGTTCTCATGCACAAGATTTACTGGTGAGATAAATCTGATTATCGTATGTAGATAAGGAGATTAGAAAGAATTTTTTTTTCATCTTTTTACTTTATTTCAGTTTTTTTTGTTTTTTGTTTTTTGTTTGGCTCACCTGAGTTCAAAGCTCAAGTGAACTTTTTTCTTATCACTTTTTGTCCGGCATCCGCCCGTAAACTTTTAAAACCTTTTCGACTTCTCAAGTTTATTCAAATGAAGTGCCATGCCCTTTTTGAAGGTATAAGAGATAATTTAGAATTACTCTGCAGTTAAAATTGTGTGGCATATTTTGATAATCTTGTCAAAAATCAATGGACCAATTTCAATCAAACTTGCATAAATTATCCTTGAGTACAGACTTTGTATGGCAAGACCTTACATTTGTTACCTTGATTTTTTACCTTAAGACCTTGTATCATGGTTATGTTTTGACAATTTGGGTTAAAAGAAATCTTTAGAATTGAATAACCCCCCCCCCCCGAAATTATTGCCGTTGTCATTTTGCATTATATTAAATGTGTATATCATTTTACTTTTCTGTTGATTTTGATTCCTCTTTGTTGATTGTGTTAATTTGTCAAAATGTATAACAATATAGAGTTATTCCGTGACCATGTCCAGTAAAACTAGTGGTTTTAAGTATGTTCTCTAAAACATTACCAACGACTTTATCCTCCAATCGGTTTCCTTTTTCCCGAAAATAGAAAATACACAAGTCGTCCCCGCATGTCAGGAACACCAGGAGGATATGACCTGGTCAAAATCTTGCACGACACCTGGAAATCCTACGGCATAGATGACGTCAAAGTCACACCGTATGACGTTTTGATGTCCTACCCTAACAAGACAAATCCTAATCGGGTATCATATTTTGCTTTCGCACTCTGCGTATGACTTTCTGGAATTTAAATTTTTTTGTGTGTTTTTCATTACTTTAAGATTTTTTTGGGTTCCATATCCAGGTACAACTTATGACGTCATCAGGCGACCTAGTTTTCCAGTCTGCCTTATTTGAGCCGGCTTTGGACGATTTCAGTAACAATTCGGAGATAATTTCACCATTCAATGCCTTTGCTGGGGCTGGTATTAGTGAGGTAAATAATGTAGAATATTA